>NC_142376.1:14985000-15250000 GCF_059441005.1 Hippichthys cyanospilos | reverse complement strand
ATTTATGTGTTAAATTCTATTCCCGCAAACATGATAAAATTCCAATTTGGGACTTTAAAAGGGATGTTACCCAAGAGCTGTGTGTTTTTGTATTTTCATATTTTAAAAATCAGTTTAGAATTGAGTTGGAGCTCTCCAGATTGGTTACAGGGCATGTGTGAAGGCGAAATGAATTATGAATTTGGTCCAAAGCAGTCTCTCACAAGGATGAAAATTTAACAGAAAGAACAAGAAAAATACTAACACTCCTTGACACACAGATTTGAATATTTCTAGAGTATTTGACTACAAAACTGCTTTTAGCATACCACCGCAACTTTGCATCCTCTCACTTTTATACATTTATCATTCAAAACTCCGATTATAATTTTTCCATTTACTGAGGAAATTATTTGACTACAGAACACATAGTACGGTAGTAATAATTATTATTTGTATTGTTGTTTTGTCCATACCAGACTATGTTCCATGATGCGGCAGGTGGCATGTTAAGAATGAATTGTAATTTTATGCGTGTTTGTTATTTTGTCTTTCAGTTGACTCGATATTTATATGTAATTAAGACATGCTTTTTTTTTCTCTTATAAAATTCACTATACATTTCTGCTTAGCTGGTATGTTGCACCACATGGCATAGCTGATGGGTAATTAGTGATTAATTGGCTTAGAGCTGGAAAATTTAGAATTCATATTCATGGACTAAATAGAACTGTCAAAATAGTCAGAGAAAAATAATACGATTTTGATGATGATAGTATTTAACGGAAGCCTAAATGTTCCTTCAGCCAATGTCAACTTTAATTACAGTATACTCACCAGCTGCCTCAAGCGGAGAGCAGATTTGAGTGTTTTTATTTATTTATTTTCCTCCCCTTTGGTCACTGTGGCACGCTGACTGACTGAGTGACCATCTGAAATGAAGATCAGCGTTTACTGCCACATATGTGAATGTGAGGAGACTCTAAAAGCACTTCATCTGTTCCTGATGTCAGAAGAATGTGACAGAGTGCATTAATCTGCCAGGACTCTTCCAACTTCTAATGAAGTCTGTGAAGAATCCCTTTTAATTAACAGGCCTCGGTCGATACCTCTCCTGCTTCATTAGGAGGTTGGTGGGGAGGATTTCTTCAATCTCTCAACTGCCACCGAGTGAGGCAGGGGTTGTGGACATGTTTCTTGTCACCGTTCAATCCATGTTAAAGTGAGTAGGAGAAGGAAAAAGTTTATAAAATGGCGGAGCTACAATTCTCCTTATACTCAATTTTTCCACTCTTCATTTTGAAGGTACTCTTGATAATCCGTAGCAATCTGAGATATTAGTCCACTGTTTTAAAATGAGAATACCTTTTTGAGGAGCACTTGTACTTGGCTATTGACTTAGAATTATTGAACCTCAAAGCTCTGGGAGGGACATTCTTGGATGTCAACA
Source organism: Hippichthys cyanospilos (assembly GCF_059441005.1). NCBI lineage: Eukaryota > Metazoa > Chordata > Actinopteri > Syngnathiformes > Syngnathidae > Hippichthys > Hippichthys cyanospilos. Next base: position 15,248,571 of record NC_142376.1, on the reverse strand, counting down.
CTTGTTGTTTTTTATGGCCATACTCGTGTGCTCTTTAAACACAGGCTAAATATTTCTTATATTTAAGTGAGTTTTTGTACTAACTCTCTACAACCCCTCAGGTCTTCTCGAGGACAGTTATTTTCTCGTCTGAAAAATTATTACTATAATGGCACACATGCACATAATTTAAAATGCCCTTCATTGTTGCTTCACACAAAAGTTTGTGTGACTTGCTTTTATTTCAGTGACAGTCGGTGCAAGGTAATTTATGCATCATTTAAGAGTCGTTGCTTTTGTATTACATTATATAGTGAATATAAAGTCTACACACCCTGCTTGAGATGCAGGCTTTTTTTGGGGGGGGGGGTGGGGGGTTATAACAAGAAACCAAAATCATTAAAACATTTTGACAGTTTAAGAAAACAAAAAAAAAAAAAGGGTGCGCTGTAATTGGTTATCTGAACTGGGCAACTGTGATGTCATTTTCACTTGATATCAAGTGTCCAATTGGCCGCTCCTGAGATGAATAAAAACGAGTGCTACTTAATCCTTATTTTGCAAACACAATATTAATAAGAATGCTGTATTTCTAGTACAGTGGCCCTGAAGTGCAAAGTAAACTAAAAAGGTAACTGCGACCAAAAAGAAAAACGCATTACAATAGACAACATACAAACGCAAATCAAAATCACAAAATAAAAAGACAGTTATTTACAAATTAAAAACAAAAATGTAAAAGATGAAACGGCAAATCAAACAAATTTAAAATAAAACCACAAGAACACCATAAAGCATCATCAAAATGGAGTCCCAGTAAATCAAAGTTAAATCAGAAGGTAACTGCGAACAAAATACTAAAGCATTAATATAGACAAAATATGAACAAATCAATCATAAATTAATGGCAAACGTAATACAACGGCAAATTAATCTCAAACAAATACAATACATCACAATTTTTGATTTGTGGTTGTTTTGTATTGAAATGTGTTTTAGCTTTATTGTTTGCATTTGCATTTAATTTGCAGTTGTGTTTTTTGTAACATTTTTGTTTTGTGATTTTTAAATTTGCCATTACAAAAGATAAAGTGCTTTTGTCATTGATTTCACTTCTCTGATTCTGCTAGTTTTTGTTTTTTGTTTTTGTTTCTTTTTATTTTGCCCAAACTCGCCTCCTGCATGTTTTCCAGGTTTCTTTCCCCAAAACGCCTGATTAATTAAAATGATCAGCTCAGCACAAGCCTGTTAACGATCGTGATTGTTTGAAATCAGCTGTGGAAGGGAAAGAAACTTGAAAAACATACAGGATACTGGCCCTCGGGGACCGACTTTGGACATTTCTGTGTTCGAAAAGATGTCAGTCTTGTTTTACCTTTCCCACAGACACATTCTTAATGATGTGGAATAAGTTTGTTGTTATGCTGATGTACAAGCTTGGGCCCGTTGAAAGCGACATAACCTTGATGGTTATGCATCACTGGTGGCAATGGCGCATGTTATACAACGTGTGTGGCTGCTAGCAATGCGTCTTTTTCGCTCTGCGAACACAATGTACAGTTTGACTCTCGCCATGGTAATCTAAATGATTTATTGCATCTCTCTCCCCGTCATCCACTCGACTGCTTCGTAGCAACACATGGCCAAAACTCGGCTATTCTGCTCGGCCTTCAGGCAAGGAAGAGCAGTCATAAAGAATTTAGTTTTCTGCTGGTTGTCATTAAATGTCTGTCAGCTTCCCCCCCTTTATTATTGTGTGCCATTTCGGCTACGGGCAATTGAGACTGTCTGCGTCCTTCTCAGGGTAATCTCTTGTGTCCCACAGGAGGAGGCGGTGGCTCTGAAGAAGGAAGGGAGTGCTGTGGTTTTGGTCTGCCAGTTTCCCCATCTGATAGGCATTGATGATGACTTGCTCAGCACTGGCGTCATTCTTTATTATTTGAAAGTGAATAGAGCGTTTCATCTTCACCTAACTCGCATTTTCTATTAATTAATCACCAGCCAAAGCCAATTATTCTTTGATTGCGGCAGAAAGAAACACACACCTTACATTTCGTCTCTTGATTTATCACCACTATAGGAAGGCAGAACCACAATAAACACAAACAAAGCATCGTGCAGTTTGAATATTGGTGAGTCAGGGTTACTACTACATTACAGAGCCCATTGTTGCATCATCTGTTGATTTATTGACTATAAATGGCATTCTTGACATGTTTTTGTTTCTCATAGAAGATGGTAATAACGGCCTCGTCGGGGAATGTTGGGTGTTTGAGAACAACGCTGGGGCTGTGACTCTCATCCCTCAGAAGGGTGCTATGTGTTCAGTCAATGGCAGAGTGGTAACTCATCCCTTTCAGCTGACTCAGGGTAAGCTTGCCTCATTTTCTCTGAAAAAGAAATGAAAGGGTTGAGCTAATTCCCATATTTGGGTATTGGGTTGTTTCATATTATGACATCCGTTGTCCTTGGCCCTTGCAGCATTCTTGGCACGGTGCATTGTAAAAACACCTTCTCATGAAACTGTAGTTTCTTTTAATAAACATTTCGAAAGGTGAGAGGCTGACAAAGCCCCAGGCAGTTTTCCTTAATTGGCAGATGAAGTTGATCTGGTTTGTTGTGGAGCCAAGCATTACTCTTTTAAAGGAAAGAGTCAAACAGTGTTGCGACATTTAACCTCGCTTGTCCAAACAGGGACTGCTCGCTGGACTTGGAGCCTTCCGGCTTACTACCGCCTCTTCATCAGGGCTTGGCTTTCCGTGATAACAACTCAACAGTGCAGCAGAGCCTTCTGCTAGCCTTCTTTTATAATCATTTCAAGCTTTTCCCATATCCCCTTCACAAACAGCTGTATCTGAGGGCATTTTCTTGAACAAACGTTTGTCATTTTCAGTCCAACAGCAGCTGGAATCTATCAGAGGCTGACCTCTCAGGTGCTTTGTCACTCGGCTGTCTTTTGTAGTTGCGAGATTAGAATTTCCCAGAGCCAGTGATGAGGTGGAGATTGCACGGCTATGCCTTAAGAAAATCGACAGCTGTGATTGCACAAATCCAAGGCCAATATATAAAACCTAATATCACTTCAGTTCTATCACATTTTGAGGATTACCCAGCCGGTTTCTTTTTTTTTGGTTTTCTCTGGTAGATCATTGCGTGGTTTAGGTCACTGCCATTCATGTTGGAAATTGCTTTCTTCGTAGTAAAGCTTGTGCTCATTTAAGGAAAAGTAAGCCAACCCATTTTATGCCAGCAGGTTTTTAGTGAAGACACTTTGCTGCATTGAAACATGGATAAGAATCTTACTTTTGCCCAAGTTTGTAGTTCTTAGCAACTTTTCATGAATTATGAATAATGTTCTGACGCTACATCATTACTCTAAATGACAAATGTTCTGAAGAGCTTCAAATTTTTAATTGCTGCACCTGTCTTAGGGCTTGCATTATTAATTCTAAATACTTTGAGCTAGCAGGTAGTTCAGTAATTTTTCACTCTGATCTCTTCCCTTCCTTTCCAGGTGCCATCATACACCTTGGGAAAAGAACCACATTACGCTTTAACCACCCCACCGAAGCCGCCTATCACAGAGCGAAACAACAGGTAAAGGCAGGGTCTGATCGCAGCAAACAAACAAGGCTGTCTATTGAATCAGTAAACTCCTGCTAAAATTTGGTCATTGACATTGTCAATAATTTTCTAAGCAAAATATTTTCTTATCTTTTTCTCTGCAGCGTATGCTGATATCGATGATTACCTTGTCGCCAAAGTCTAAATCCAACGATTTGCCCAAGATCAAGCTTGGCCCTCCAAGGTAAGACTTGAGGCAGACTTGTATGAAGATTGTGAAAAACCCAGTTATACCTGGTTCGCGACTCTCTAGCTTGGTGTCCAGAACGTGTCATCACAAAATCAAAGCCATAAATCATGGCAGCATTTCTGGGAAAAGTGGGAGCATGCAAACGGACATGTCTGCCTGAAGTATCTCAAGCTGTGCCAATGTACATCACAGCTGGTCTAGACAGCTGAGAAGCTGTCCACGGCTGGCTTCTGTCGTTCGGTAGTGAACTCTTGTGCCACTTGGGAAAGGGGGGTGGGTTGGATTTTACTTGAATTTCACTCCCCGACATGACAGATATGCAGAATACAACACGTCAACATGTTCATCAGTAAAATTTGTTCTCATTAATATTTTCTCTATCTTGAAAAATACTGTATATATTCGGATAAGGAATTGCACTTTGCCCCTGTGGCTTTGGAAGAGCATTATGTCACAGTGGAGCATTTTTTAAAATCTCATTTGTTGCAAACAGATTGTATTTGCTTCTTCATTATAGCCTGATGAAAGCTGTTCCTGTTCTGCAATTTTTATGCTCTCTAACTCACTCGCCTGATCTTGTAAAGAAAAGCACTTGAATTAAAAAAAAAAAAAAAAAAAAAAAGAGGCAAATAAAAAATTTCTTCCACACCTGAAGAATTGGTGAAGAAGATTGGGGCAGGTGTTTTTCTTCCGTTCCGCAATATCAACAGATATTCTGGTTTAGTAACACTCCTTTCCAAAGGTATTAGAGCAGTCAGTGCCACAGCACAAACATTGGCCATAGCCACTGCAACCATTTGAAATGGAGTGAAGATGAAAGCACACACTTGTTTAACTGACGTTAAACAGATTGGAAATGAAAAATAAGAGTACCTCACGACAGTAAACATTTTAAGGTTGTTAAAAAAGAGCATGTAAATAAATACATGTTATAAAGCACAGCAGATTCAACCATTCAAGGGAAAGAAGAGAATGGCTTGGTTGTAACTTGTGTGTGTGTGTGTGTGTGTGTGTGTGTGCGTGTGCGTGTGTGTGTATGCATATATATATATATATATATATATATATATATATATATATATATATAATGTGTGTCTATTGGCTGAACAAGCAAATTGGTTCTTTGGGGAAATACAAATTATTGCTTAGCCCTAAGATTTTAGTTTACAACATTGCCATTTCCATACGTGAGGCAGAAAAAGGCAAAAAAGATCATGAGTCAGAGCTCAGCCCTGTGCTTTTATCTTCTCCAAGCCTGATTGTACGCTGTAAAATAAAGTGCAGATCAGCCATCAGACCCAGGCAGTGGACCCTTTGTCAAGACGTAATTGTACGTACTTGTTCTCGGTGGAACTTCTGCCTCACCAAATGCTTGGTTGGCCATTTTGACGTCTCTTGTTTTATCGCAGGGTTAACTTTTGAGCACAGCCGCTTTATGCTGCACTTTAGTCGAGCTATTTTGCAATCCGGTGGCACAGTGGCAGATATTGGAGGTACATTGGACGCTGTAAGTCAGGGGGGACAAAGTCAAATGGACAGTGGCCCAAATGAAGGGATTAAGTACAAGCAGAGGGCCAGACTGATGCAATGTTTGTTAAAAAAACAATAATAAAATGATCGTACATAGTCTAGTTAACCTATCTGAACCTCCTGTGAACCTAAGAAATCTATTACTACATGATTGGACCGGATGACTAAAGCAATATTTTCTAATGCCTTATGTCAGTCATTTTTAATCTTCACTAAGCACAAAAGACAAACTTTATAAGAAAAGCCCCATAACCTGCAAATTGATAGAATGAGGTGACGCCATCAAGATATCTCTCAAGGAAATGCCAAAATTAAGCTAAATTTTTCTTTAAAGAAATAAATATCAGCATTCGTCACTCAAGCGAAATATTATTAAAACATAACTGAGGCAAAAAAAATGTAATTTATTCATATCTACGGGGAATAGAACTTTAACTTAAGGGGGTAAGTTTACTCAAACAATTTCCATATAACTTCCCTGACAGAATCACCTTTGGCATTTGCCTACCATATCTGATCTGGTGGCTTTGGTTCCCCCTGCAGACTCGGTGTCTTCCATAAAGATGCTCTGTCGTTGTGCCATTTATGGGATGTGACGTTAAAACTCCACTGTCATGTTCCGGCTGGAGTCAACTCTGTGGATGAAAAGTGATTACTTGCAATGTCAGACTGTCACACTTTCACCACACAAAACACACATGGGTTTTCCAGCTACCTCAGTGAACATGTAATCCGATTTCCACCTCGTTTGAAACCCCCGGTTGTCAGTGTCCAACTTCTATTTTACCATTTTTGATGGGTAACTGAAAGTTGACTTTTGCTGTTATGCTAGCTAATGACTTCTGATAAGACTAAATGAAGCCTCCTCCCACTCGGGTGTGCCCCTGTCGCATTGTGGGAAATGTCGTATTGGTGTGTGTAAAACACCTGCCAGAGAAAACTTTACGGACCAGATCTGGCCGACGGGCCGTGACATTGCGATGCACGCACGCACACATACGATGTATATGTGTGTGTGTTCATATATATATATATATATATATATATATATATATATATATATATATATATATATATATATATATATATATATATATATATATATATATATATATATATATATATATATATATATATATATATGATTATTTAGCAAGCATTTGGGTCATCGTTCAACAGAAAAAAACCAATATAAATATTTGATTAGATATGAATCTGATTTGGGAATGTTATAGAAGTACATTTATTCAGGCTGATATCAATGTCAACATACTACATGCGTTGCTCAACCACTGCCCCCCCCCAACCCTGCAGTGTGCTTATGATATGCAAATCTCAGATCAACATTTGTACATTCTTTTTAATTTCACAGCTGGAAGGGTGGCTCTAATAATTCGATTAGTGTTTTTCCACAGTCTGCATTTTGTAGAGAGGAGTCCAAGGTTGTGGCAACATGGATAGTGAAATATTGTTACATAGTGTATTTGTGTCCATTTTCTCTTCTGATCTCTAACTGTGCATTTTAGTGAGGTTGATCGACTTACTTCAAAGTCTGTGAAGTCTGAGCACATGACCTGCTCTTCTACCTTTGCAGCACCAAATGATCTCACAATAACAGTGAGTACACACACACACACACACACACACGCACGCTCACGCACGCATACATCCTCCTTTCAACTACAGTACTACTGTGCACTATTAAGATAAAATAACAAGCTGTCTAGTACTGAGAACAACACCTAGCCACTCTCGGTGCGCTTCCATAGAGGCAAGAAATGTTCTTAGCTTGCTTAGACTGATTATGTTTGTGTTTATTACCTTATTTCACATTCCCACAGGGGTATAAAAGAAATGACATTTTCAAACAATGCACAGTGAACCTGCGCATTGTTAGTTTAATAGTGCATTTCTTTTATTTTTTCTGATTTCAATGTTGTTGTATGCTATGTAAGCAAATGCCTACAGTTGGCCTAACAGCGATGTGAAATGTCACTGTTTTTTTTCTCCCTTTTTCTTCACCCCTGCATTATGAAATAGGCAAAACCAGGAAAAGGTCCCGTCCCTCTCACTAGTTTGGATTTAGTTGGAGGCACACAACAGAATGGGGTAAGCACCAGGGGTGACCTGGAGCAGGAGATAGTTCTGTGTCATAAATCACGACCGATGCTGATGTCTGAGCACCCTTGGAGAAATGCCGAGAATGCTGCTGAAGTACCAAGTTATACAGGAGCGGAAGTGTGGTCAGGGGATGCCAGCCTCCAGCAGACAAGTGTCCTGGGCTTAGGTGATGGATGTGTCATGAAGCCAGAGGGGAATGCTAACGAGATCCAAGGTTTTGTGGCTCATTGCTGCAAGGGGAGACCTGGCTCTGGTGGGAGCTCATTAGGCAACATGTCCCACCTTCAGCATGCAGGGGGAACGAGCTCCACATCTGTCCCCCAACAAACCAACGCTCCTCAGCTTAAGGAAAATGCTTCTAGCAGTCCGGGATCTTGCTGTCCATCTGAGGATGCTGTCTTAAAGGGACCGTTGATCTTTGGAGACATAAATGATTTTGATTCTTTGGAGGGTGAAGATAAAACCAACGTCTTTGTAGTAGCTGCAGTGCAAAGCTCAAGGCTGAGTTCCTTGGTCAACAAAGTCAGTTGGATTGTCAGAGAAGCTCTGGATGTCCTTTGGAGCTCATCCACGCGACTGCAGCGGTTTGAAGAGGAAAGAAAAAAACGTTTTGTCACCCACTGGTTCAATCATTTAATTTCTCTAGTCAATGATAGCAATGTCATGTCTTTAATCGATAGTCAAGTCCTCTCCCTATTAAAAAGGAGTTATGTCTTTGCATGTTTCAAGGGTAGTGGGATTTATTCGATGGTCAAACAGCTACCACTGATAAAACAAATGGAAATGATGGGACACCTTTGGGCCAGGGAGCTAATGAGTAATATTCAGGACTACAATTATCAACATAATCCACCAGTCATGTCCCATACACAGAAGATCATTAAAGCCGATTTGCACCCAGATGGCCTTCATGAGCAAGAAATAGATCACATTGATTTACATGAGGACAAAGCAAGTGCTGATATGTTCCCAGTGAATGACACGATCACCAATACCCCCACAGACAAGGATCAGGCATTAGATAACTCTGTCCCTGTGCAAAGGAATGCGATTAAAAGTTTTTGTCTGCCATTGATAGATTTTCCTTCTGCCCTTATGAACCTACGAAATGTCTCATATGGACAGTTAAAAACATCTCTACAATCTGTCCTGAGCAGCTCAGCGCTAGTTTCTCAAAAGATTATAGCTCTCTTTTGGTTGAATGTAGCAACGATAAGCCAACCTGAACCGTGTCCTGCTCTCCTGGTTCTCTTGGAAGCAGGTCTTTATACATTGACTGCTGATTGTGAGCTGCTGGTATTGTTCCACCAGCTCCCCTTCATGCATTTGAAGGAGCTGCAAATAAGCTTTTCAGGCCACAGCTTGCGTTTGATGGGAGCCACGCAAGAAAGCATCCTTGGTCTGTACACTCATAGCAAGACGCTCACTCAAGAGGTGTGCGGGGCCATACTTGGTGTCGTGTGCCCTGAAGACACCTGGGTTTCTCAACACTTAATTAATGATGACTGGAGGATCTTTTCATTGGATTCACAGTCTTACGTACCTGACCTTCTGTTAGATGCCGGCATGAGGGTATGCTGCCAGGATCAGAAGAGTCTTGCAGATCTGATTTATCTTGTTTATTGCAACATGGACGAAGGAACATCAATTACTCTTGGGGATGTGCAGCTCTTATTGTACACTAGCGTAAAGGTCTGCTTAAGCTCCAGTAGCCGCATTGAAACTGTGACCCAGCTTTTACTTACTGAGACCCACATTGGTCTGGTGGAGGAAGATGTTGTATTTTATCCAACCCCACGCTTGGTCACTATAAGGGCTCGCCATCATCAGTTCCGCAACTTGACTCTTCGTCAGCGCGCTGATGTACACTGCATGGTCTTACATGATGAAGACACGAGCGGAGTTGTCAGTCTGGATCTAATATTTGCAAATTCGAGGGCCAGAGGTCACCCTGAAAGTGTGACTAAAGTAGCCACCCCGCCAGCATTTGATTTGGATTCATCTCCTCAAGCAGAGGTGTGGAAATTAACTTTCACTTGCTCCACTGAGGCAGCATGCCTGATTAATTATTTGTCAAATGTCTGATCAACAACTGGCAGACAGTAATGAGCTGCTCAGCATGAAGACACATGGAGAATGGGCAACCAGTGCAATGAACTGCTACTAATACACCCACTTTTGAGGCCCACATTATCTTTGCGTTAAATTGACATTTTATACTCACCTAACTATTGCTTGTATAATTTTAAAGTCCACATTTTGTTTTACTTGCACCGCCCACTTGCTTGTTTTACCAGATTACACAGTGGTGAAGGATTAATTTAAAATACATGACTGTTTGCAGTTCAAAGAATTTGAGAATTTCTAATTTTAAGTATTTTAATACTCAAAAAGATGTTAGTTATGTACTTGTCAAGTTGTTGATACTGTTTATGTAAATGTTTTTAAAGTTTCTGTGTTTACAAATAAATGTTACCTTTTTGACTTATACTGGTTTTCTCAGACTTTATCCCTTTCAAGTTTCATGAAATTGTTTGCCACATTCTAAATCCAACTCAAAATCCTATTTAAATGATTGTACCCAGGGATATCACTAGATCTAATACTGTACTGGAGCACAAAGAATTCATGAGTGCTCAAAGTGCATGAAGGAATAAAATCCGTATATCGGTAGAATCTGTGCTTATTTGTCATAGAAAAAAATTAGTTCTTTAAACTAACCAATCATATCAGACTATGCTGCTGTCTAGATCTTTGATTAACCACCTGAACATGTATTACGTTAATGCATGTGGCCTACTTGTGCATGTTACTCTATTCCTCTAAACCATTACTGATAAAAGCAAAAAGATAAAGCAATGAATCTTTGTTGAATATGTATTTCAGCAAACTTCTGAAAAGAGAATATTTACAAAAGTGAAAAAAAAAAAATACCAGTACATTTCTATGTAATGATATGTATACGACAGTACGTTAAACTCACAAAAAGTTATAATGTCATGTCAAATACATCGGTGCTGTATGCTAAAAGCTGAGCTGTAAATAAAATACAGGTACATGAAAAAACAAAACAAAACAACAACAAAAAAAGAAACCACAAGACTGATTGTTTATAATACAGCAGCGACCAAAGCTGAATGTCTGATAATGGCCCAAATGGCGATCCCCGCCCATTGGAAATCTCTTCATGGGCAATGGGAGGATTTTACCTGTGCTGAGCAGTAGCTGGATGACGTTAGACGCTAAAACTAACGGGAATGCTCCACTTTCTGACACTTAAGAGATCAGCAAGCTATTTGGCACAGGCATGGCAACTGGTCACGTCTGTTTGTAATTTGCAAGTGCTGATCTTGGCATTGCTTGTAAAAGTAAGAATTTTTGTGAATAGTAACGTTCATTGATGTTCTTTGAGGAATAAACAACCTTGTGGACCGGATCTGGCCCAGAGGCCATACGTTTGACACCCATCTATGGGCTCTGTTAAATTTTGATTGGATTTTTATGAAACATCTGAAACATTATGAAAAGAAACAAACTAAAAAAAAAAAACCCCAAAAACAGTACAGTATACAAGTTCAAAAGTAGTAAGAAGAAGTTCAGGAACTTTAGTCATACCGCTTGTTTTCTCTAAATTATGATATTCAGATTGTACATTATGTTAACTATATAAAGTAAAATAACATATCTACCATTGAACACAAGCTTACTCCAAATTATAATTGATGCAGAGGTCCTGAGCAGAGCCAGCAGCCCATAGCCAACTTCAGATTCACTTAAATACACTCAGGTGCATACATGTTAAAAAAAACAAAAAAACAAAAAACTAATACCTTTAAAGTTGTTGCACATCCCATCGTGTGTTTTTTTTTTTTTTTTTTTTAAATACAAATGTCTTGTGCAAAGAAATGATTTCTCAGTCTGCCAGTATGGGCTGGGATGGTCCTGTAGCCCTGTACTCTTGGACCTCAGAGAGGAGAACATGCCTTTTATGGGGATGGACAAGGTCTTTAATAATCTTCAGAGACTTGTTGAGGCAACGCTGGGTGTAGAGGTCTTGGAGGCTGGGCAACTCACACCCGGTGATGTTTTTTGCGGTACGAACCACCCTACTGAGTGAGCAGCTGCCGCACCAGGCTGTGAAGCTGCTGGTCAGAAGACTCTCAATGGTGCTGCTAGAAAAGCCTCTGGTGTTTTTCTTCCGGCCAAGGTTTTTCAGGCGCCTGCGGCTTTAAAGGTGTTGTTGGGCCTTTTTTTTTTTTTCTTCACTGCAGTGTAGTGGCAGTCCCAGGACAGGTCACTTGAAAGGTTGACCCCTAGATATCTAAAGGTGTTCACTCTATCACTGCTGTGCTGTTGATGGTGATTGGCAGCAGCTCATACTCCTTTCTTTGTGGGTCCATCACTATCTGCTTGGTCTTTTTTGCATTCAGGAAAAGGTAGCTAGGATTTCATTTAACAACCTTTCAATAAATTACCATATAAGTTAGCCATGCGCACATAGTTTATGGGGAGTGAACACAGTAGCAGTAAATTACTATACAATGCCATGCAAAGTAGTATGTGCACTCTGAAATGACTTCAGAATTTTGTTAGTGGGGCAAAGCAGACCTATACTGGGCCATGTGCCCCAGTAAAATATGTCTGGCGATGCAGCTGATTGTACCGGTACTTTGTTTCAATGGAGTAATCTTTTTGTCATAGTTTAAAAATCTAAAATAAGACAAGTGAAAACATTTCCTGGATGCAAAGATGTAATGGAAAAACCACTTTAATGGCTTGAGTTTAAAGTTGGCTTGATTTTAAAGTCGGGCACCTGGAGTGCCTGCCCACTAAAATACTGCAAAAATCTTTTCTTTGTGGTTTCTTTTCATGTGTAAATATGTGTCTGAGCAAGACAGAGTTTCATTGCTGGTACAAACTGTCTGAAATCCTATCATGCAGATATGTGTGACACCTGTACTTTCAAAATTGGTTTTGTTTTATTGCCTACTTTATTGTTTGCTCGATTACAGAATGTAGTCTGCCTGGGGAAATGAACAGAATAAGAATTTCATTGTGTGGCACTATGCATAGGACAATAACTCGAATAACACTCGAATCTTGAAATGTCACAGATAGTTAGCTTAGAGCATTGCTTCTCAATTATATTTTACCAAGAACCCCCACCTCCCAGGAAAGAGAGAACTTTTCGCACAACCCCCAATAAAATATCTGACTATAAATAATATCATCAATAAAATACTGTATAAGTATACCTAAACACGTCTCCTTCTTAACATTAACAAAAGAAAAGAGCAATATAAATCAATTTTCAACCAGTTAATTATTTTTTCCAGAGTTTATATGGGTTACAGCTTGGTCTAAAACAGAAAAAAATAACCAAGTGCATCAAAGTGCCTGAAACAAACAAACAAACAAACGAACAAACAAAAAAGATAAAATATTTTATTTCAATTAAACTTCACAATAAAACAAAGCCTTTTCCCTGGGGTGATCCGTAAAAATGTCTATATTGTCAAATTTTGCTCCTAATGCTGTTGCTAAAGCAACTGTGTCATTTTCAGTCGACAGCAAAAGGCAAAATTGCCTGACTCTGCTGTGATTTTCATCTTCCACAAACACTATTAATTAGAATACTGTTTTCACATGAGTGGAGACACATAAAACAATGTTGTAAAGGACCTCTGACGTGACTTACCCTATAACTCTGACATGGTACATTATAATGCGTGTAATGTACAGTCGGTCAAATGAAACATTTATCACATCTGAAAATCTCTTAATTTTGGACCTGTTATGCTTTGAACCCCTATCATTGTCGTTATTACATTTACACCAGTTTAATAACTTCATGATGAGCACTCTAAACTGCCATATAGCGCTAGCCAAAACAAATGACCAAATCCCAAATGTGCTAAGAAAAAAAATCAGTTCCCTGCTTGGTTTTCCACTTAGGGTCAAGGACAGACTCTTTTCCACTCAAAATTGGAAAACATTAAATAATGAGAATTCAGAGAGTTCATTGACTGGTTTGTGCGCGAGTTGGCGGTGGCTACTTGCTAGGCTCCCAGTAGTTGAAAAGGAAGTGTTTGCTCTTGGACAGACAGCTGATTCGGCTCCAATCCACTGGTGAGCGCCGCCTCGCTAATCACACCTCATGACTTCCCGATGGGTTCTCTGGTCGGAAGACATGCCACCATTGACAGCACATAACAGGATAATTTGTTTACCATCTACTTTGGAAACATGTGAACGTGATCCAGACAGTTCTCTCACTGCTTAGTTGTTGATGGGATAAATCTTTTTGAGCCACTCTTAATCTTTCTGCCTGCCAGCAGTAGCCAAAGTGAAATAATGATTTACCTTTTCAGCAGAGGTGTTGAAGACTTTCCCAAAGCCATTCGCATATTTAAACATTGGTCCTGGTTATGTGTACAAATGATCCTAACGCGAGTCTTATATGACCGTTCAGGTGATTTAACATCGGGATAAAATAATGAGCACTTTACAAGGCAACACAGCAGTCCCTAATAAACATTTTTAGCTGGTCTTGGTAATCAAAGTAAATATTTCACCTATAGATTATTTTCCTGTGACTTTACACCAATGGGAATACCATTTGTGTCGTCATGGATGAGAAGGACAGTATCTCTTTTTTAGGGAGAAAATTTACAAGTAGAACAAGAAGAGATAACATTTGTTAAGCGATGCATTTCATTTTCACAGTTCTTTCTTTTATTTTTTTTTACATTTAATATCTTGAGTTGGACACCAGCTCATTGTTGCCATGGTAAAACACCAAACTTACAGAACACACATTTAATAAATATAGACCTTTTGGCTCACTGGAATGGAAGCGGACTCCCACTAGGCTAATGTTAGACAGTCGTGTTTTATCTAAAGCAGGTAAAGCTGTGAACTATTATGGCTCTTTTGGTGAAAGACTGTGCTTTCTACATCGTCTTCAACGGTTGACAACGGTTGACAGATCGTGCTGGAATCATATTGGTTTACCACAGCCACTATGTTCTCCATGGTGTGAATTTGCAGTGTTTGGAAATTTTTCCTCAATGCCAACTTCCATTCACAATTCACTGGTCAATTAGGTAGCACTTGAGCACAATCGATGTAAACATCCCGTGGATCGTAAAGTCAGGCTTTCAAAATAAACGCAGACCCGTTGGGAGCGGCTTTATCGTGACTTGACTCGTCAACAGTCACACTCGAAACATCGAGGAGTAGTAAAGACAACAAGTCGACAAGTCTGTATAACCCCTACCAGTGTGGTCCATGTTCTGACAGGAGCATGTGCTGGTTTATCCTCGCGGAGAATTGTTCAATCACTGTGGTGCTGTCACTTTTATTGCCGCGGTCAATCTCCGCGAGAGGGCTGCATAATATGCTGCAGACTATACTGGTGGCTCTCATGCAAGCTCCCCTGTTGTGTTTTATGCATGTGACTCGTTGCTTGATGTCCTCATGCTGTTGAATTATGTAGTGCTGTACTAGCACCAATAACTTGTGAATTGTGGCGTGCCTGCTCAGTAAAGGAGTTTATATGAACTAAGCTCTTTGGTGGATAATAATGTATGGTGTTTTAAGAGATTAGTTTCCATTATTTTGCTGCATGTGAGGT
Organism: Hippichthys cyanospilos; assembly: GCF_059441005.1. Taxonomy (NCBI): domain Eukaryota; kingdom Metazoa; phylum Chordata; class Actinopteri; order Syngnathiformes; family Syngnathidae; genus Hippichthys; species Hippichthys cyanospilos. The sequence goes on along the minus strand of NC_142376.1, from coordinate 15,233,491 downwards.
CAAGCCTTTAGTCACACAATGAACTGTGACAACCGCTCAATGTTTAACTTACATTCTCAGTGTTTGGAAAAACGGCCATGCACAGTGAGCTGTTTAAAAAAAAAAAAAAAAAAAGCACATGAAAAACCGCTGTATAAAGCAGTGCTGTTATAGTTTACAAAGCCCCCTCTCAGAAAGAGGAAACATTTTGCATAAATATATATATATATATATATATATATATATATATATATATATATATATATATATATATGAACTGAATTTTTTAATATATGAAAACCCTTTAATGATTTATGATTAGTGATTTTGTGTTTTTACTATTTTGAACAGTAATAAAAATATTAATACATTTGAAGTTATTGTTTTAAAGTTGATTTTATTGGTTTTATTAGGAAAAAAAACAAAGCAAAAAAAACCAACTGAAAACTAAACATGATTTTAACAATAGGCTTTCTGCACATTGTTTTTCTATGTACAACAAACATTAACAGCACAAATAACAAAACAAAAAAAAATGCACAAAGTGGTTCCATTGGCACGTACCCATCCATCTATCCATCCGTTTTCTAGAGCCGCTAAACCTCATTATGGGGTCGCAGGCTTGCTAGTACCTATCCCAGCTGTCTATGGGCAGTAGGCCTGGTACAAGTATACCTGCACAAGATACTGAATGTGCTGTAAATCTCAGGGTGAATGGACTTTCGCTTTACTGAAGTTGAGGATCAGACCAGGGCAAGAAACCAATGCACTCTGTTAACTAAGGTCAGTTCGTTAAAGACCTATCATGCTTGTACCGGTCACAACACTTAGGTCGCATCAGTTCACCTGAAAAGAAAAGTTAAAAACTGTGCTTCCTTTGACATTTATTTTAGTCAAATGCCCCCATGAATCATTCCGTTTGATGGCTACTGATTTTTCCCATGGCCAAAAAAAGGGAACATTAATCTCAGGGGAGATGCTCTTGTGATTTAGATGCCACTTTCAGCTTGAGCTGCCCTCATTTGGGAATGCTTCTGTCCAATAAAAACATGAACTTGTCTAGTACATACTGTCATTTTCCTATTGGATTTCGTCTTTCCCTGCATATGCCAGAGGGACATTTGCCAACATGGCGATGAGAGATTTGGATAACTCCAATTCAACTTTGGTTTTATAACAGGCTTCATGAGTTTGTGTCTATGGACATGAAATAAATATTTACCTGTGCTAAATGCAAAAGAAAGACTTATTTTCAGCTAGTGGTTTGTTTTTGTGGTAGTTGACTGTAATAAAGTTAATAAGTTGATTTCTACATTAAACGTCCAGACAGATGTTATGTATACTGCTAAAACCAATTGATTCATGCAACTCAGGTAGGTGTTCACTTCTTGCATTTACTCTTAACTTTTGTTGCCGTGCATATTGCTTGCTTATTTTATGAGCCCCATTGATTATCATTAATTTTACTTTCATACATGTAAAAATGGGAACAAATTTTTTTTTTTTTTAATAGAATTTCACAGTGTTGATTATACAGACAACAACCCATATAACTTGGTAAAGTTCTACTCTCCAGTGTGTTCAAGTTCTATTGTCATTTGTTGTTACAGTGATTGGAATCAGGAAAAACATTCAAGCTCGCGCAAATGACTTGAGAGAAGAGATGAAACTGATGCTCAGCAGGTTGCTTAAATAATTGGCTGCTCTGTAAAGGAGTGTTCAGATATGGGACACGTCAGATGTTCATGTGTCGTGATTGAATTCGGATTTTAATTAGGTTCAAAAGACTTTAAAATGGACATCCTTAAAATAATTCCTAATTTTGGTCCACTGTTTCAAAGAAAACACTGGACTTCAACAAACAAAAATTCTACAATCATCATCAGCAGCAACCAAATTATACAATGAAAGCTGCAATGTTGATTCATAAAAGAATTGTGTTATTGACCGTTTCAAGAACGATATGTCTTCTTTGAATATTATATGAAAGAAAAGATGCAAATTGGATCATAAAATTCACAGCAACAATAGCTATTTGGCATGACATATCAGTACCCTTTTTTTTTGAGTTGAGAATGTACTGTCTCTTCAAAAGAAAAAGCTTAAGTTTTTTTCATGGGTTATGAGCACTAGGACATAGTATTTGGTATGCTCCAATTCTTTCCTTAAAAACAGTCTTCCTCTATGTACGTTGTACCTTGCAATCTGTTTCAGTGAGTGACCCAAGAGAAAAGGCTTTGTTTTTGTCCTGTGAAGTGTAATTGCGACAAAATAGGAATTTTCATCATTTTTCTTTTAGTTTCAGGCACTTGGTTATTTTTTTCTGTTTTAGATTAAGCTGTAACTCGTTTAACGCTGTAAAAATAATCAGCAGTTGTTGAAAGTTGATCTATATTGCGTTTTTCTTTTGTTAATGTTTTGGTAATGCTTTTTTGTTCATAGATAATAATGTCATTTAAAGCCAGCATGTCAAATGTGGGTGGATGGGTATTTCCGAGGGGGTGCTTGGCAAAATACACACTTCTTGGTTGAAAAGAGGTTGTACGCAAAAGCACGCAGTGAAGCATTCGTCATTACGCCTAAGTGATTTCTGTCGTGCATGCGTACCTGCGTACCACTTAATGTGTATAACCAACAATAAGCTCGGAATTCCTGAACATGCATTGTTTCACAAAAACCTGTGTCACGAACCTATAAGCTCTCAATCTGTGGAAAAGCACAAACCATTGTCCTTATACATCAACTTAGAACAGAATCATATCAGAATTAAATGTGAATGATGTACATTTCCATAACAATGGATCAAGTTTAATTGCCATCACTGAACTAGAGGTAGGAAGAGAAGCTCAAAATTGTAAGTAGGAGCACTGTTACTTTTGAACATGTTAGAGTCAAAAGCAAATCATAGCTCGACCTAGTCCTCTAGCACTTGAAGTCGAGTACTTATTCAGTGAAAACACAAATAATTCCTTATAACTTCTTATTAATATTTTTGCCTAATAGTCAAACAGATAAAAATGTGAACATGCAAATAGGGGATATTTTCCAGCAATATCATTTCAACTAAAACCAAATTCAGCCACAAAAATGTTCTTTATCACCTAACTTTATTTACACTCTTGAAAGAGCACAGCAGAGACACCAAGCAGAGTGCGGCAACTCAACATTTGACATTGCTGCTGTTTTTCAATCTGTAAAGCCCCTATCCCACTGATATTCAGACATTTGCGAGTGTTGATGAAAGTAGCGAATGCGCCTTCACAGTTGGAATAGGGCCTTCATTATTTTTTGTGTCAAATTTTTTAAATGATCAAAATTTCCACGCGACACAAAAATTAAATAAGCCTCTATCCCACAGAGTGGTGAATACAGGCAAGTGTCACAATTGCCGAATGTCCAAAATGTCCTTGTTACATAAAATCAAATCAAGACTGTTTGGGAATATCTTTCAGGGGCGCTTGATTGGGCTGAACAACGGAACTTACGGTATATAATATGTCCGTATGTAAACATTAGGTTTTTATTTCATTAAAAAAAACTAACAAAATAACTTGTGGTCATTTGGGTAATCAAATGCACATCATGACCACTGTTGTGAATGAATATATTAAATTTGAATTCAATTAAGGAAAAAAAGTTAAATGCCTATTAAGATTTTAATCCATTGGCAAATGCCATTGCTATTTTACACCGTGAAACGAGAAAGCAAATTAATGATTAGCATTGAAACCACCATTGCAACGTAATATGTATTGCCAATAAATCCGGCTTATCCGACACAGCGGTTCATAAGTGTGAGAGGTACCAGCAGATGAAATGTATGGCGGTGATGAGTGCTCTCCACAGCTCTCCTCAAGAGGCCGGCAGGCACATTATTTACGGCAATCCCTGTACAAACAGGACAAGGCTGTTTCCCCAAACCTGCTGCATTTTACTTTTATGGGAAGTTGTGGAGAGCAGTGACAGCATCAGACTGCTGATGCAGGCATCGCAAGCGCCTTCAACACCTCTCCTGCGTCTGAGCTTACAAGATCCTTGTGCTGCTATGAATCAACGTTTGGAAGTTAAGTGTTAACAAGAGACACCACCGTGCTATAAATTGTATCGGAAATACATAATCTGTCAGCAGCAAATGCAACTGCACGCTGTAGTTTGTTTCCGTCGGAATAGTAATCACTGCCTTTGACTTGAGGAAGTGGCTCCCATGCGTGATGCGAGGGAGTCTAAAATACTCAAGAATCCCGTCGGGAGGCGCCGTTCGGCAGGCGGGTGGTTCTTATTTCCGTCAAAGCTATTTCCCGTATGCCATGCCCTCCCTCTATAACCTTGTGCATTTCTTTCATAACTCATCAAGCTCAGTGCACTTTGAAAGGATTTCATATTTCCATGCAGGTTGACACAGCCCGTGCTCCATATTTCATCTGATTGTTATGGGATGCCACATCTGCTTCCAACATAAATAAGGAGGAAGAGAACTCGCTCATTACGCAACGCATCTTTAGCCTATTCTCGGGACCTTCACCCAGAGAGGGCGTCTTTCCACCTAATTGCTGCTGATGTTGCTTCTGCTGCCATTTAGTATTTTAATAGAGCGCATGCTCCAGAAGGAAAAGGGGCACAGAGCAAAGTTTTCCTCACTACAGGCGGCAAATTACTTCTCAGAAGCAGGCACACACTCCTGCGCAGTGGCGAGCCACCGTTAAGGCAAAACAATTTGTCCAACATGAATAGGTTCCCTGGAGACTGTCTTTAAGTGTTAAATGACCTGGATGAACCCGATACGAGTCCACGGCTGGGAACATTTTCGGCTTGGATGGCTCACACTCGTGCTCTGCACAGCTATTTGAAGGCTGTTTATGCAAATTCAAGGTGATCCGATTTTTCTCACAGATTCGTTTACCGTCTCTCTCGGGCCCCTGGGGGGACTCCCGTGGTCACTATCATCGCTGCGCGACCGGCCTACGCAGGCGTGGCAGAGGGAGTGGACTCACATGCCACGTCGTATACATATGCAATTCATATCATATGAATGAAGCGTTTCTCGTAGTTTTTGAAATTGGCTTTGGATGATGGAAATTCTGCAAAACATGTTTGTGTCTTAGCATGAGCTTCCAGGGATAATATCAAGCTATCAAGTCCAAGAGCCACTGTGACAATGCATAATGCTACTGATGTGTGCTGATGCATTTAGACACAAAATTAAGACCCCAGGCTACAAGAAAACACATTTTTTGCTCAACTGACAACATTAAAAGCCTGCCGCTTTCCAAAGAATGTCGCTTCTTAGACGGCAGGGGGCAGCAGTAAGCTACTGACGCATCCGGTTGCTTTCTCACATTCTATTCTCCCATCCCTCGTTTCATAATAGGATTGTGGTGTGCCCTCCAGACATCTGGTTGGTTGTAAAGGGAATGGATAAATAAAAACAAAGCCCTGTGAATGAAGCGCCAATAATTTATGTCCCATGCAAACATATCTTCGGTTTCAGTATTATAATCCTTATTGGTACATTTATTGTTCGTGTCAGCGTTTATGTTTAGGCTCATCCTCCATTATATCTCTGCAAAAAATAATGACCCAAAAAAGAGGTCATTAAGGGAAACGAAAGCGAGGATGAAGCTACAGGAAAGTAAATGACTGGTCACTATATTGTTAATTATTGCTTCTGAGAGTGAATTGAATCTTTTTACCCCCCAAGCATGGAATTCACTGACACTACCCAATCTTGCGGACTCACTGTTGGTTTTGATACTGGGAATATACTGCCCCCTTGTCAATTCACCTCAAGTTTTAATCACTCTTAATTATATCCACTGCTGCACAATAAACATCCAGACCGAAGAATGCATTGAACTTATACCCGCTGGCTCTTTTAATCACCATCTTTTGTCCTCTTTACATTGTGTATGTTTATTTTGCCCTCCCTTTGCGAGTGCCTTGATTAAAGTAGTTGTTTAAGTGGATTTTTTTTTAGGGATTGTAAGCCTGTTTTGGTGTTTTCCATGAGCCTTAAGATAGTCGGTGCTCTTGTCATGGGGTGACAGCTGCTTCACTCTGCCCCTCGTTGTTCCAAAGAGGCCAGGACTACTGGAGTGTGACCAGCCTCTAGGCCGCCTGCCGGCCTTCCAATTCACCCCAAACCCCCATACCCTCTCTGTTGCCTTGTCCGCCCTACTACTTTGCTTGTGGCCCTCACTCTTTTTAGAGCCATGAAAACCTGCTTAGCCCAATTAGAAGCAGCCGCCAACCAGGCGTCCCCGGCCATGCTCCCGTTCTCTTTCTATCCAGTATTGTCATGCTCCAGCACACAGCAATCAGAGCCTTCTCATGTCTGTAATCATGCCAAGCTGATGGGCATACGTTTTGCAGCATAACTCACCTCTTGTCTGTGCACATATCCAGAAAGAGGCCGCAATGTGTGCCGGTCTCAAATGTAGTATTGGACTAAATAAAGGTTGGCAACATGGCTTTGTAATTGGGTTTGTTCTCTGAATGGACTTGATTACTTAAGTCTTCAAATTGGTCAAGCTGCATAGACAGAGTGGTTGAAGGAATGTGGGATTCCTGAAAATATGTTTTTTAAACATTTAATTAGATTTCTCCAATACAGTTCTGCATTGTAACTTAACCAAGCCACTGTGGTGAGTATCAATGTATGTCTTTAAAATACAAAAGCCATACCAGTAGTTAGAATCTTTGGAAACTAGATCTGTCACTATTGAATCTCCACCTGTGTTGAGTGATGCATTCAAGAATTCACAGAAATAGCATTGCTCAGTGAAAACAGAACATGACATGTAACCACCAACAAAACACCAAACTGTATTCACTACAATAATAGACCCAGCTGCGACTGAAACAATTGCTTGCTCGTTATTTTTCATGTCGTTCGAATGGACTATGACAAAAATTAAATTTGTTCAGTGATAATGCACTAGAAAACCAAAATTTAAAGCTGTATTGCTGTCACCTAAAGCAGCACTGAGCAATAGAGACGGGCTGATGAAAACTTGCGAAACATTTGAGGTTTTTGCCATATCGATTTGGAAAATAATCAATACCTTGGAAGCCTTATAAAATAGCCACACTGGGGAAATCTAGTGATCAGCTTGAGTCATAGCAGCTACAATCTTCAAAACTAGTCAATTTGGATTTATGTTTTTATGTAGCTTCTCATTGGTTCTTAACCTTTTTGTTTTTCCTGGGATTTTTGTATAGTGGTGTCTCTTGACTGATTTAGAAGTCAAAACAAACAAAAAAGGTGGTGAAAGAAGGTTTTTTATAAGTAAGCATTTTTGCAAAAAAATACTATCAACATTAAGTGTCCTTTGGGATCATATTAAAGAACTTATAAAAACAGCATGACCTTGATATTAAATAAAGTTTTCAAGGTGGCAATGATATTTTAGGTCGACCCATAATGATATAGGGGAGAAGGGGTTTATACGATAATGAAATGATCTTATCCATTATTTTGAAGGTACAGTAAATACACAAAGTGCCACTTCTGTATCTGTCCCAAGGAAAATATTTATAAAACACATATTTTTTGGGGCAACGTATGTTCTGCTGTTGTAATATAACAAATTTAATGAATATTTATTTACAAAATTCACAGAAGTAAAATACTGTCGTTCTAAAATAAAATTGTTCACTCTGTCGCAGCAATATTATTAGATAATGACTTACTGTCATTGACTGCGATAGACGCCAAAGATCTATTTTACCTGGACAAAGCTGCTTCCTTTTGGCATATACATTGGAGGGCGACAGTATTATTTCCCCCTGTTGTACTGTTACTTTATATAAAGTTAATAACATCTTGAACTTGAATAGAAAAAGGGTATGCGATCCAGGTTCGCTGCGCCAATGAAAGAAACAGATTTGCCTTCATTACAAGTGATTCTACCATCAAAATGACTTCCAAGGACTTATTTAAGATGAATTGCTTTTTGAAATCTAAAAGATCGTGCTTTCTGGCTTCTTTGCGATCACTCTATGATTCAATATGATGTTGAATATCAGCTATTCTTTAGCAATCCTAAAAAAACTCTTCCAGTGAGTAATCTGAAAGATTTGATGTTTTTTTTTTTTTACATCACCTATCTGTTGAGTATATCTCTCCAGGCCTCGAAAGGCAAAAAAGATAGAATCTTTATAATTTAAAAAACAGCTGATAGCGGTTCTTCATCTTCAACGTCGCAATGATGCTACTTCTCAGAAGTGAAGTATGCGGTGACTTTAATCATCTTCAAGATAATTGCATCCAAAATGAGAACATCTGTCATGCCTGCGCATTATTTTACACTGGAGAAGTAGTGTTCATTGTTTGGCTGTTTGCTCAGAGCACCGTCAGCCAGCCATCTGCAACCATGTAGTCCAAATAATTCCGCTGTTAATTATATGAATTCATACTCAATGGGATGAAGCGCCATAGGAGCCCGTATCCCATTCAAATGAACACATTAAGTACGTAGATGCCGCCACTGCTGCCTGTTTGAGTTTAGAAGCTGAAAGATCCCTTTTATTCTCACTTTACTGGATGTTCTCTGACCTGATTCGTGTCGGGCAGAAGCAAAGGCCGTAATTGATTTCTCTCTGTTCTCCAATTCCTCTTGTCTCTCCCAGGTGCAGGGCACGTAGCGCCTCAGAGAAATAGTTGAATAAAAAGACAGAGCGCAAAGTTTATAGCCGTGAGGCGGTGACGCTGGAAGCCGATCAAACTGATACAAGTCTGGAACATGGTGGTTAGGTTCCGAATTGGCTTTCGAAAGGAATTGCACACTGACCAGCCACATTGACAGCAGGTATTTCCGACTCCTCAGGGAGGTGCAGGGGGGATGTGCGGTACATGAGATGTGCTAAAGCTCAAATCATAGAAGACAAGACACGTGCGAAGAAATGGTGAGGCGAATAAGTGATTCAGCTCCACAAATGTTTTTTTTCTTCTTTTCTTGCAACAGGTACAAGTTGCAGGTTAATACCTAAATTATTGATTCATACTCATCATCATCGTCGACGGAATTATTTCATCAACAACACATTTCAATTCAAATAAAACATTTTATAATTTAGATTATTTGAAGGCACCTTTTGGCCATATTACTACTTTGTACATCCTTGTATTTTCTGGGGTCTGGCCGACATGCATTTCTTATAGACGATGTGGACTTTTGGCAAAAAAAAATACAATACAAAACGGATTAATTACATTTTAAAAGTGTAATGACTAAAATAGCATTTGGTTCCTCTCAATGCCAATTCCAATAGATTTATATTATATACAGATTTTCACTATTTATACTGGCTGACCTCGCACCTCTTCCCTGCATATAGACTAGAACGGAAAAGAAACTGTAAAAAAATGTATTTAAAGTCGTTTTTGGTTCACAGAATGCATTGCGAGGCATAACTAATGAAGTTTTAAGAATGTGAATTATTTTTTGTTAATAGTAGTTGAATAGGCGTCATGTTTAATACATTAATGTTGTTTTTTTTTCCACAGACTGTGTCTTTAGGTTGTGTGTTGTAACATCTAGATGAATGCTTTGCTGAATGTCCTTGCATTGTTCACCTAATCATTGCTTGTAAAAATGACGGTTTGTTTTGTTTTGAAGACAGGTCCACAGAAGGAGCTTATCAACATATTTCATGATATGTATTTAACCCTTGTGCAGTATTTTGTCAAATTCTTTGATCTTTACATCAAAGGCATTTCACATCAAAGGGAAAGCAATGAAAGAAGACACTTAGGGAGCTAAACGCGAGGTTCACAACGCGGCTTGAAGTGACACAATTCCGTCACTATTCGACCTGTATCTGATCTTTTGATGGCAGTGTGAATGACACAGATCGGATTTTTTCAAATGCGATTTTTTGACACGCGACCTCAGTCTGAATGGCCAGGTCGCGCTCATCCGACTCGGACGTAATAAACAAGCGACAAACGTCACAATTCTGCGCTCAAAAAGGCGGAAGCATCTTGGGAAAAAAAAACAAACAACAATAGTGGAAGGTGGCGGACAAGTCTGAACATTTTTTCAGGGAGGGAGAACAAAGTGTATTTTCTCTGTCAGTGTATGCGTGTCTCCTTTTGCGTGACCGAAGGCGACGTTACTTTCACAGAACAAAATGCCATGGCCAAATGCCATACCTTTTCCCCTCCTTTCCACCTTAAATCTAACAGATTGAAAATCTTCTGGATCCAGCATGACAGCCATTCGACCATCCATTGTGTTACTTCCATAAAAATGAACTTTAAGCGTGCCCACTGTGTGACGTTACGTTGCCCTCACCGGGACAGTTTTGAGCTGTTTGGCATTCACACACGTCACATGTAGGCCGCATTTATTTGCAAAGGTGAACGACCACACGTAAACATCGGATTCCCCCCATAATTCGGAATGGAACATTAAACCCTGCGGTTTGAACCTAGCCAACATTTCCCCCAGATGGTGACCACTTTCCAGTGTGGAGTTTGCATGTTCTCCCCAAGCCTGTGTAGATTCTCTCCGGGCGGGAGAGGTTCCTCCCACACTCCAAAAACATGCATAGCTGGTGTATTGGACATACTAAATTGTCCTTAGATGTGATTGGGTGCGTGAATGGTTGTTCGTCTCTGTGTGCCATGCGTTTGTCTGGCAACCAGTCGAGGGTGTCCCCCGCCCACCTCCCGGAGTGCGCTGGGATAGGCACCAGCAAGTCTGTAACCCTAGTGAGGATAAGTGGCTCTAGAAAATGGATGGATGGATGGTGACATGCCATCATCTTTCTCAACATAGCACAACTACTTAGTTATCTCACTAGCAGGAGTGTGCCATTCCTTGATACTGTGAAAACGATGATGAAGAAAATGACCCCAAAATGGTCAAAGTACTGCATGAGGGTTAAGGATACAAGGTCATGGTATGGATTTGTGTGTAATAAATATTGACACCACTGTTACATGTATACAACGGCCATAAATGATTAGAAAGTTAAAAGGGAAAGAAAGTTAAAATAATCTGCAAATATCGGCAATGTTTGAAAGAACATAATCGACCAATTCAATTGGATGGCCGATTCATCTGTTGGGCTTTATGATGTGGATGATGCCTTATGTCCTGGAATTACTTTTTGTTCACAGCTGTGGATTTCTCAAGAATTAATAGCATGTTGTTTGAATTTTATGTTATTTTCAAACTTTTGACTGGCATTGTATGAAGGTATTGGCAAACTTGGTTGGTGGGCGAGTAATTTTGTGTAATTTTAGTTTGGTACAGAGCTTAGTAATTACCACTACTTTGTCTCAGACCGCTCATTCTGTCTCCCCGACAAGAAGAACAACAAATTGCAGACGTTGTAAATGGTATGAAAATATAATTTAGCTGAGTCAGGAGTAACTAGTGGCTTGAAAAGTCTGCAGGCACATTGGGCTCTGCCATTAATAACAGGTTATGTTCCAGTCAAAACAACCCACCTCTGACCAGCTCCAAACTTTGTTTGCAGTTAGTTAATTCTCATTTTACATGTCATGCCACCTCTCTGAAAAAATACGTGAATAGTATTATTTACAGTAAACATACATTTCAAACTTTCACTGTGAGTATTTAGGACATCAGCGACATCCTGTGAGGTTGCTGCGTTACTGATGGAACGTGACAACAACAACAAATTATTCCCATTTCATAATGTGACTAAAGATGACGTGGAAAAAGAAATACATTAATACCCAAGATAGAAGACTTGGCACCTGTGAAAGTTGAGTTTGGAGCAAGAATTGAAGTGTTTTTCACGTTTTTCACCCAACATCGGCCCAGCCGTAATGACTGGCTAATGCCATTCAGGATTTATCCTCGCATCATCTATGAATGATTGCTCATCAAATGGCGCATGTAAATTGCATGCTGTGTTGAAGAGATTTTCATACTTACCTTGATGCTTGTTCTCTTATGGAAATCTCATGCATTATCATAACCAGTAGGCGTTGGCAGCAGAAAAAAATGACTCCTGGTGGGAAGGAGTAGGACACTCAAGTGCGAATGAATAACACATAGACTTATGTACTGTACAATATTTATGGTCCACGCCACATACGATCCACCACACACAGAAAGCTTGATTGCTGTTTGTCGTTAAGTGAAAAGTGACGTATGAACGTAATGTGCTCCCGTTTGAGTGAGCGTGGTGGCTCGTGGATAAAAATGTGTCATGCTAATGACAAAATGAGGTGATAGTTTGACCGAAAGTGCTTTCGTTGGCTCGATTTAGGTTATGGGCTTCAAGTCAATGTCTCCTTTAATTACTGTATCTATAGTTATGGAAGTCCTTGGGTTTTCTTAGTTTTATAAGAACTGATGAAAAAAATGTTGACAGAGGCTTAAGATAGAAAAAAAAAAGTGCAATATCTTAAAACTCGTTCGGCTGATTGTCTCATTTACCATGGAGTCTGTTGCTATGGCAACAATTCTCAGTCACACTGGAGCGCTGCAGATGCTTGGTGCTGTCAGTCAGTGTTAACTGCCAAGATGCTGAAACGCAATCAAGCTTATCTGTTTTCTCGTGATGGGATCTCAGGTTTGTTGTGGAAAATAATCAGGTTGATGTAAAGCTTTCTGGCACGGTCAACAATCAAACTAAAAAGGCAGACAATGGATCACGGAGGAATCAGGGGTAAATTTCAGCAGAATTTTACTAAGTTGGTGGCATCGTTCTTGGCAACGGTGCTTGCTGATGGCGGCCAAGAACTCGCACATAGTGGTCGGCTTTATCACACATGCAGGCTCTTGCGCCAGGACTCATTTGAATACAGTAGCTGCAAGACTCGTTTTGTTAATTAGAATGCTTGGCTTGCATGAGCAAATTAAAATGAGACTCAGATTTACAAGTTCTACAGGTTTGAGGATTTTATGGATACTATATATTCTGTTGAATATGCAGTAACAGTCAAAGCTAGGCAACGCCTTCAGTTTTAAATGTTCTCAAAGATTAAGATACTTTTAAGATACCAACTTGAAAATGCACTGCAGTGAACTGGAAGTCATTCCATGTCTTAAAGCATCAATCACATCATAAAGCTGACAGAATAAAGGTGTGAAAAATAATTCAATGCATATTTCAATACAATGTCGATGGCGCGTTAATCTACATTTCAGGAAATTTGACAATAATGGTTAAAAATTCGAGGGAGATCCCAAACTATTGACTAGAACTCTATTCGACATTATCTTCAATTCCAACATACTGCTCAAATGCATTATAGTAAATGTCATAATTTAAAACTGGATTTAGACCAGATATCAAAGTCCTTGTGACGCTACCCTAAAATGGACACATGGGATAGGGCTTGCTATAGGAAATCCAGATTGTGTACATGGTCTGTCAGAACACATTATAAACAGTCATCAACTCTAAAATAATCAGAGAATATGTCTAATAACAAGTTTTGCCTGCGATGAACAGATATATTTATTAGCACCCCAGCATGAAGTTGTCAGCCAACAAATTCATCTGCGCTACAGTAAACGCCGATGTGCCTGTAGCAATTTAGTTGTTTGGTTTCATTGTTGAAGCAATGTTCCCTGCATCGATTGACCCGCTGAGCCTCATCAAGAAGTGAAGACTGAACGTCATCGCTGCAATTTAGCCTGAATGTGATGACAGCCAATGCTGTTCAACAGTGGCACTGATAAAGTCCATGCTACAGCTGAGTCATTTTTTTTAAGGACTCAAGACTTTCTGCCAGTTTCAAAGTACTTTCACATACATTTGATCTGCTTTCATTGAAGCTGACGTTGGTTTCTGCAGTGAATAAAAATAGAACAATGATTTCAAAGTGACACTGCTAATTTACAGACACTTACTATTGATTCTCTTTTTAGGCGGTAGCCGTTCCATGTTGATGACATGTCTTTCAACACCATAACACAAATGCAGTGAGAGTGAGTAAACCTGTCAGGAGGGCATATTAGTGTACTATAACTGCAAATTGTGATCCAATTAAAACAAATCTGCGTGAGGTGACGAGGACTAATTGAACTGTGACCATAGCTAGCATTGTTGTTAAACCTTGACAATGGAAAACTTGACTGGCGGGTATTGTTTGTGTGTTTTTCCCGGATGATGGCTTTTGAAAACTGGACATCATGAAATATTTTTACAAACTAACCTTTGCAACTTCCCTGCTGCTCTGCTGGTTTTTGCCCTTCACGTGACTGTGCGTAAGTGCTTTGCCATTAAGTGGCCGTGGTGAAAACCTGCAGGAATCCAGGACACAACGGATCCCTCCTCAGCGTGACTTGTAAGTCGCTGCCTAATTCAGTATCACTATCCCTAGACATTAGTCGCTAATTTGCTTTATTCAATAAGAAAACAGCATAACTGTGCACATAAAACATTTGTGACAGATGACAGCCTGAAGTCTCTTTGCAGCAATTACTCATTAGCTGCAAGGCAAATTGGATGAAAATTGAAATTCTACTCAAAATTTTCTTGCGATAAATGTCACCTGAATCTTGGGGAAGAAGTGTTAAAACTTTAAAGGAACCAGAAATTGGAGTGAAAACCCATCGACCTTGGTTACCTTGGCTACATTTAAAGTTGTTTTCGAATTGCTATCTTTAACCTAGAAATGACATGTTGGCATTTCCTGCTCTTTGTCCATGTGGTTTTCTATTTGTACAAAAACAGGGAGGATCAGGCCAACCACGCAATATTCTACCTTTTGAGGTTCTATGGTGTTGCTTTTCCAAGAAACTTGAGTATCGTAATTTGATTACCAGATCCTGATGGATACGTTTGTTATAACTCTGATGCGTGATGAGGCAATTTATAATGTTAACGTTCATATGAAGTGAAAATTAATCACTTCTTAACTTGACAAACATATAGTAGAGTGTCGCTAACAACCTGGAAAATCTGAATGTGGTCCAGCTTGCAAAACTCAAGTTGGAATCTTTCAAATAAACTAATAAATAAAAAAGATTTTTTCAAGTCACAATTCTGATTCAAAAACTTAAAGCCTGTTTTGAAATTATTACCATATTTCTCCAAGTACAAGTAGATTTTTTTCCCTCATTTTCAACCTCCAGGGTCGATTTAACACTGCACATTTCAAAACTGTTTTCTCCACACAATTTTCTCCACATATCTGTGTTTGAATAAGATGAATTTGAATGTAAAATAAGTAATATTATGTCATTTACAAAGCTTAAAATGATTAAATACATCCGTGGTGCTCTGATCTCACCTCTTTGTCATTTGCGTAAAGAAAACTTGGGAGAATACTAGCGTAAAGTCATTAGGAAATCATTTGACTACCTATGGAAGAGTAACGAGCATTTGAAGAGAGGACGAGGAAAAAGAGCATGTCTGAGATACACTGAATTAGAAGGAGCTATTTCGTATGTCAGATAGTGATGATGACTTTTAGGGCTTTTAGACAAATTCATATTCAACATTGTGAAAAAAAATAAAGTATTGAAACTTCAAACCATGTCATTGTCGAAACATTAGTTTCAGCATTTGCGTCTACGTGTACATTGCCTCGTAGTCTTGTCTGCCCCCCCAATAACGGCAACATTATGATACTCGATATATGATGTAGAAATGCCTCTAAAACTACTGTAATTTCGTCATTTTAATAGCAGCCATGGACAGCCATGATCGATGTGACCACAAGTCAGGAAGACTTATAATGGCGTTTTTGTAAAATTCACCCAAAGTGCAGTAAAAAGGAGGGGGTCGACTTATAAATGAGCTCGACTTGTGCTTGGAGAAAGGCGATATGTCCAGGATGCAGGATTTCATTTTCATAGGCCGTTGTCTTGTTAAAGCTGAGGCAGTGGAAACATTTGCACAAACCTGGCACCCATGCTTGCATAGTGGCTAACACGTTAGCTAGCACGGACATAGGAGAACACATATAGTGTAGGTGTCTGGTGATGTTTTTTACTGTAGATTTCTACTGCTTACACAAAGATCAACATCAACCTAAACGCCTTAACCAAACCTAATTTAGAACCTCTCATCTTCTCTAATTTTTACATTTATTTTTTTTAGCTGTATAAATCCTCAAGAGGGGGCACTTCCATATGTTGTACACATGGCCTTTCATCATTTTACTCTGTTTAACCCATGAAACAGTGTCATAATGTTCCTAATAAAGGGCAGTTACGAGCACATTAGATTCATTTTCTTTTGCATTTTCATCTTTTCCTTCAAGCTCCCTGACTCAATCCTTGTTTTGTTACTGACAACAGGAGGGAAGTGGATTCAGGTGTGGATGTCACTCTTGTGCATCGTCACTAAACGATTTCCTACGAAAGCAGATGGGAAATCATCGGAATCATCTTCTAACGATTCCCAATGCCTACATTGCTGAATGGTAATGAAAGTTATTATGATTTTTATAGGCACTAGAAAATAAAGCTATTCGATGCTGAATGACTGGCCTTATCTGCGCTCTCGCAACAATGGTAGTAAAACTTTTGCCGTTCACTCGAGTCAGCACGTTATTATCACATTGATAATTAGAGCAACAAAAGGGAAAGGGCCAAGGACGGAATTAGTTTATCTAATTCTTTCTCTTGTCTTGTCAGGAGAGGCCATCAGTAGCAGACAAACGGCCCTTTTTTTTTATGTCAGACAATAAATTTGATCTGCGTCCTGCGCTGCGGGACTTGAATCGACACGTTCTCTCTCTGTGTCTCTCTCCCCCCTTGTTCAAAGCAACGCTGCAGCTCCTTTCAACATTTTTCAGAGCGTCTCCACACCTTTGAAGGCAGGCATCCGTAATGAGTGGCGTCAATTTTCATCCCAATTAGAGTGTTTATCTCAGCTTAGTTCACCTATGGTGTTGCCTTTGCCTCTTGTGGGGTGGTGATGAATTTTCATGAAGGACAAACACTGTACTTCAGATGAAAACGCTTATCTTGTGCTGGGATTTAAGGCTTTAGAGCTGGAATTATTTCTCCCCAATTTGTTTGTGTTATGTTAACATCAAGCGCGGCGCAGGCTCGCCATGCTGTGGCGTTGGTGGGGGGCTTGTGATGCATGTTTATGTACGCCGGGTCTCTAAGAGCTTTCATGCGGAAAATGGAATAAATGGCGCACGTCGCATATCATCCCACGGCACCTTGATGAGGCCTGTCAGATAGAAAGTGACAAACATGAAAGCTACACGGGTCAATCAAAGCTTTTTAAAGCTGGTCACAAACATGAAATAGGCGAAGGTGCGGATCGCTAGGATTTGTTGCTGCCAGTGTTGTTCTGCACTGACGGATGAACAATTTCTTCCACGGCAATTCCAACATCGGAGAGAGTAGAATGCTGTGCCGCCGGCTATTTTTGTGGAATAGGCGCTTTGTTATTGTAGCGCTGAAGTGGCTGTTATGCCAAAGAGCCTGTGCACAGCAGCAGGACGATGGAGCCGTTTCCCCTGACACTGATCTATTGCTCCGATTCACGGAACCCTCGGCTCTGACATGCAACATTTAAATGAAGTCATTAACATTTAAACTCTCTTTCTTCCAGGGACAATCTGTCCTGACATCCGCTTGGCCTTTCTGCAAGTTGCTGGAACATAAATATGGAAGTTGCCAAAGGGGTGTGAAAAAACTTGTTACTTGTCAGTTTTTCACCAGAAAGCTGTTGGAGGCCCTTTTTGCCTTTTGATATGATCTCATAAAAACACTTCACGTAAAAAAATGACAACTCAATAACAACCCTAATTTTAAAAAACAACAATTAATAACTATGCCCTGGAATCTGAGATTCAATAATATTTTGCCCGTCCACTTGCTGAACCGGCACTAACGATTCATAATGTTTCTTCAGTATTTAGAATTGATTTCCTAAACTATGCCTCTCATTTAATACTGGCGTGCTGAAAGTTTTTGGAAAGAGTGACAGACTTGGTGAGGTGAAAATGGTGTGTGTCTGTGTTTGTGGAGTGGGGGGACTATTGAGCTTGCAGTTGCTTGTGGGGGTCCTTTCAATCACCATATTTTAGTTTAGAAATTTTGTCTAGGAATGGGAGATGTACCAGTGACAGCAAAATTATGATATTAAAATTACTACATTATCATCAGCATGTATTAAAAGTAGCACATCTGGATAAACAAACATTTCTGCATAAACCTTTCACCCAGATCAGTCAAACACAGCATTGTGAACTAGATAGACCATGATGCTGTGCCGCACTGAGCCTATTGGTTAGATAGGATAAATTAATTGTCCACTATTATAACCACTCATCCTCACAAGGGTCGCCGGTGTGCTGTACCTACCCCAGCTGTCTTTTGGCAGTAGAACAAGACAAACAACCATTCACATCTCAGTGAAAAAAAGGGAATTTCCACATGTCCTGCAAGCAACAGCACTTTTTTTTCTTCACTGCAGTCCATTTTAGAAATGGGCTAGAAAGGGCCACACGTTGGGTCATACAACAAGGGTTTCACTCTGACACCTAACATGTCATTGCAAAAGCACCTACGAGCACGGCCACAGGCCAACTGTCATCTTCTGATGAAATATCGTTTTTGATTATTTGTAGTTACGTATATTCTACTATGGTCAGTGCTGACAGGCAACACAATAATCATTTTATGCCAGAGGCAGTGTGGGTCAGTGGAGATTTGAACATGGGCTGCATTGGGCCTCCGGGCCGTGTTTTGGACATTCTTGCTCCAAACAGCGCTTTTAGTGGACAGATACTGTACCAGCACTTCTTGTAGCCTCTTGAGGACTGGACTTTTTATTGTACTGTGACTTTATGTACTGTGCCCAGACAATACTTTTTTGTGGTTTTTAATCTTACATCTTGCCATACACACACAATTCTTTTGGTAATTTGGGTAACAACCCCCCCCCCCCCCCCCCCCCCCCCCAACAAAACAACATGTTAACTACGCCATAATTGTGTGAAACAGCACAAGTCTCCGGCATTGGTGTGATGATCTGGGAGTGATGCATTGAAATTAACACTTATTTTTTCCTTTATTTTTATTTTCTGCTATCTATGGTAGATATATTTATTGATCAACTTAAAGGCACAATGTGTAATATTTAGACAGTTAATGACTTTAAAGGCCTAGTATAAATTTCAATAAGATGTTTATAAATGTGATTGATCATAATTGTTTTTTACTGTATACAGTATATCATAGTCTATTCATGGTAGTCTAGTAATCACTAATTATATTCAATGCAGCGCGAATCTCAGATGGAAGGTGTCATGTTTCTTTTAGCTAAGAAAGGCAAAGGAGGAAAACTTTCACCAACATAATTCAATTCACGTTTTGGATGTAAGATTGTTTTATGTAAGTAGCCGAGCAAGTTTCTGCCAATCGCAAATAAAAACGGAAAAGAGAGGAAATAGAATCTATGTCAATCGTAAATAGAAATATAGCACATGTGTGTGTGTGTGTGTGGGGGGGGGGGGTCTTCTCCATGCAGCACAAGGAGTTAGGAGAGAAAACACTAGCGAAGATAATTGTGATACAAAAATTTCCCTTAGGAAGATTGGCCAAAAAGAGCAGCAGTGGCTTCCTTATATTGTGAACGGCTCACTGCTTGCGCTGTTCTGTTCTCTGTTGTTAATCATTGTGTACCTGGCTCGCTGTACTGCATTCTACTTGACTGGTAAGAGTTGTGTTTGCATTTAGAGAAAGTGTTGAGAGTGTTGGATTTTTGCCATGGAGTCCATACTGTGCAGCGCTTGGGTCAATCCTCCGTGTCAATGCCGATAGACTTCCCACCTTCGGCTGTGGCCTCCTTGTTTGTGTCTGGAAACCCCGGGTAACTAACTGGTGTTGACATCATGGGCCAGGTTTTGTAGATTTCGGGCTATTGTGCACTGAAACCAATGAAGAATTGTATTTGTATTCACTAGCTCTCTCGGTGTACGCTTACAAAATATGATAATACCATCCATCCATCCATTTCCTAGAGCCGCTCATCCTCACTAGGGTTGCGGGACAGCTGGTGAATATCCCAGAGAAGGTGGGGGACACCCTGAACTGGTTACCAGCCAAGTGCAAGGCACACAGAGGCGAACAACCATTCACGCACCCAATCACACCTAAGGACAATTTTGTATGTCCAATGCACCTGTCATGCATGTTTTTGGAGAGTGGGAGGAAGCCGGAATGGCCGGAGAGAACCCACACAGGCTCAGGGAGAGCAAGCAAATTCCACACAGGAAGGTCAGAACAAGGTGAATTTGAACTTGACTCCCTGAACTGGGAGGCAAACATGCTAACCGCTGTGCCATGAGACGCTGCGCCACCCCACGTAACACCAGTAAATGGCAAGAGTGTTTGTGATGACAAGATGATTTAAAACAGTCATGTGCCAGCCACTCATATATTTATATGCTTTATTCATTCAGCCTCTTTCAACCTTTACCGTTATAGTCAGTAACATTAA
Source organism: Hippichthys cyanospilos (assembly GCF_059441005.1). Taxonomy (NCBI): domain Eukaryota; kingdom Metazoa; phylum Chordata; class Actinopteri; order Syngnathiformes; family Syngnathidae; genus Hippichthys; species Hippichthys cyanospilos. The sequence continues at coordinate 15,213,106 of NC_142376.1, read as the reverse complement.
AGGTTGAACATGTAGGAGTTTTTAAGAAAAAATATCATTACAAAAGATGCAAAGATAAATGGCTGGTTACATAGCACCCCGAGACACTCTCATCAAGTGGCCTTACTTTTTTGTTCAAAGCCTTATTCAAGCTTTAAATCCAACCGTGATGTGCCGTCCTTAGGAATGACCTTTACGGTGAATGCAGTGAGCGACTACTTGCACTCTTTTCAACAGTCTGTGAATCTCTCCCTTGAAGCTGAAGGTCACTTCCTTGACCTGCAAGCAATGCAGGTGCCAAAGCAGGAAGTGAAGAAAGTGCCCACACAGACATATTCTGAAGCTTTTTTTCCCTCCTTTGTTGGCTAATGCGACAACCTTGCTGATGTTAAACGCAACCACTGTAGGCACTCATATCAAGACATGCTTGAGTTTCTCAGTGGGTTTCTGAGGTGAACAGGCCCGTCACGCATCTCGTCTCATTTGATTCAGGGGGACGCCTGAGAGGTAGCGTGCGGGAGATCACAGGATGCACTAATTATTCCAGTCTGCCCAGAGACGCCCGGCTGATTGCTCTGTTACAGCGGCTGGCGTATAATGTATGAGCTGAGGTAATGTTAACTGTACCCGATGCAATCAGAATTAAATAAAACATGAGATCCTGTCATCAGACAAAATTAGATGGGTGGCATTAAAAAGCGAGACACGGCTCCCATTTCGATCTTTATTAATTCTTTCAGTTATATTTTAGCAAAGCAAACATCAAAGTATGAAGGCAACATTTTTCATAGAACTCTAATCCATTCCATCTTCAGTGTGGCGCCACACAAAGTGAGCCATATAGACCATTGAACTAAAAATCCTTTGAATTAACTCAGGAACAATCAACAGGTAGCAAGTAGCCATTTCGTGACGTAAATGACAGAATTCTGAAATCTGAAAACAAAATTTAGAATAACTTGGACAATCTCCTTAATTAATTCAATCCCAAACATATGATACATATTTTTATGGGTTTCAACAATCCAGACATTCAATAACAGGTACTTTTATTGTATACATATTTTTTTTCGAGTGTCTGGCTAGAGAATGGTCAAAAATGGCTGGTGACTTAAAAATAATTAATAATTTACGTATTAAAGTAATCGATTACCCAATATACCAAAGTAATGATCACTTTAGAAACAAAGATAATCAAGGTAAATAAGCTCTAAATGAATGAAGGACTAAAGTAATCAACTCCTTTAGGTACTAATTTAATGGATATTAATGACTAATGTATTAAGTAATTGAATATGTACTCTGTTACTGCAAGTTATAGAATACTTTCCTCTTAGTTGAATGCCTCTTGTCTTTGATTCACTTAGTACCTGTCACGTTCAGACACTGCTTTAGCCAAACACTGGAAAAAACATGACGAAGATATCAACCATGTACCATGGACTGAATGTCTAGACTCAGGAAGAAAAATATAAAAATATGTCTCGGGATCGAATGAGTTAATGTGCGATAGCAAATGCATGTTTGATGTGAAATAAGGCAGATTCCTCCACAAATATTAGACAATCTAAAAAGGAGACAAGCAGAGATGACTCATTTTTTTGTGAAAGTAATTTGCTGGCATGCACAGGAAATGATGAAGAAAAGGCAAAGTGGGAGGGGGCTGTGTCAGGAGGGAAAGTGAGACGGCGAGTCCATTTGTTAGAAGACAATCATAACTTTTAGACCGTGTAGGTGTTGACAAGTTGAAAAAAAAAGTTTGGGGGATTAGCTTTAATCTAAAACGTCGATCAAGGTTACTTGAACTGAAGAAATTACACTTGCATGAAGGAAACCTCACTGAAAGCCCGGCGTGGAGCCTGGGCGTCCTGGGCGGGGCTCTAACAGAGAGACTCGCGTTGTCTCTTGCATTCAACTGGCACAATGGCGACATTATGACACAGTGAGGTATGGCTCATCTTTTCTGCTTGATATGTTCAAGAGCCCCCAGGAAGATTACACAACTTTAGGGTTTGGGGTGGTATTAACAAATAAGAAGAGGGCAAACCAAAGCTTGAAATGTGAACGACGGGATGTCCTGAACCTGTGACAGCATCCAAACGGCCATTGGGCTTGTCTGATTCTCTCGTGAATGGCCGTCACTCACTCTGCTGGCTGTCAGACGGGCTTGATTGTCCTTCCCTCAAGCGGTCATTCTTTCTTCTCAGCAGCGTCTGAACACACGATAAAGTCATTTTGCCATTGTCGGAGGATTCCATATCTGAAACCGAAATTCATTTATATGTACAATTGTGTTATGTACAACTGCGCCCTCTTTGAGTTTGCAGACATGAGGTCAGACTATCTTGGTAAAATCTATGCAAATAAAAGTACCTGTCCCATTCACAGAGAAGTTCTGACACTGACTAAAACTTGCTTTTAGAACTCGTGAGAAACACGGTCTCGTTATGCTGTTGTTGTTAGTGTATGACGAACCGTCAAATGTTACCGTTATTTTTATTTGATCTTTTTATTCCGCCATATTTTGCCATTTGATTGCTTTGACATTTCTTGAGCGGTTCAAAACAAATTCAACATGTTGAAAATTCACAATTGCCTGGCTATTATTTTTTTCCATTCCTAATTCTCACAATTTTCCCCCATTTTCATATTTTTCACCCCCAAACATCCCCATTCTTTCTCAACAACTACATTTCTCAACCGAGTCTCACCTTTCCGTCGTCAACACATTGCATCAAATGTCACATTTTGGATTATTTTTTATTATCTCAAAACAATTAACATGTTTATAAATACTCAACATTTTATATCCACAAAATCCCTATTAATTTCTTATGACACATTTTATGTTCTAAGTTCCATTTTGTTCAACTAATTCAAACCATTCTAACTTTGATCTTTTTAGCTTTCCCCTAACGCCGACTTTTTCCAAATAGCTTCAAAATTTGATTTCCCCCCACAAATGTCAACGTCTTTTGACCAATTCCAACACTAATCTGTTATTCTAATACCTGGTGCACTTGTTTCCCAAAAATAAAAGCAAAATATTCCTTTTTTTTTTTGCTTTAACATTTTAAACTGACCAATTCTCAGGCTCATTTTTCCCACTGAATTGTCAAAATATAATCTAACACTTCAAATTTGCTTTATTAAGGGATTTCTGATTGTTGACAGTATATATTTGGAATGACACACATGATATTATTGCTTTGTTGTTCAGGTTTGAGGACGGTGTTCTATTTTATTAATAAAAATAATAAAAATCTGATTTTTTTAAAATATATTTCTATAATTTGGTCAATGCGCCAAAACATAATACATTGATATTATAACGGAAGTTAAACTTAAAGCCCCATTGTACAGCACAGCAAACACATGATGTCTCATTCTCTGCATGAAGCACGCTGCTTGGGGGGGGGGGGGACATTTAGGCTCATATAGCTATTTTAAATACATACAGCATGTGTTGCCTTCATTATATAAGACTGTCATTTTTTCACAGCTCCAGAGAGATTTGTTTTTTGGTTCATAATGGCTCTCGACAATGTGGGTTGGCTGATGATGAATAAATGATCAATAATGATTTGAGCAATTTCGTGATCGATAACTCGTTGATTAATCGACAAACCTTTAAAATGGAGTTCACGATGAAAACTAAAATCTCCCGCAGACACATATCTTTATTGTATTTTTTTCAGTACCCTGTATATTGAATATTCAATCAACTCAGAAAGGAGACTCTTAAGATTGCATGGTGCCTACTTCAAAAGCGTTTTTTATTTTTAAATCCCTCCTACTGACACAAACTTGTTTGTCTGTGCTACTTTTCTTAAGCTAATTATACTGCCTTATTGATTTAAGCCAAACTAACTGTTCACAGTTGTTGCCCAGGATTTTTCCCCCTGGAAAGTGTAATAATGATCAAATCAGATTCCCATGATTTATTTGAACATAAAAAAGCCAAATACTGAACACATGCAGACATCCAAATTCTTAGTATTCTCTAGAACTACTTCATTCAAATTACATGCCCTGTTATTATGCTCAAATCTCAGCGGGGACCTGAGAATAACAGCGTGGTATTCTTATCAAATATGATTTATTTGCATGATTATCGCCCCTACAGTCTGTCTTGTCCGCACCTTGGAATAATATGTATTGCACACTTGATTTATTGAATGTCTGATCGTGGAGTTTGCAGCCAATTTATCACACTCAATCTCCACAGACGTGCTGACACATTTATACCAAAATACCAGGGTCATAGCTGTAGACCTGAAATGGAGTTGGGGGTGCATTTACAAATGCATTTGGCCCTGAAGGCGCACGTAAAGACTGTCTGCCTGATGTCTTCGCCTGCTAAGACTAAGAGATGGAGACAAATGGGAAGGAGAGCATGAGATCTACGGGAGAGACAGCACGGGGACGAAGAGGGTGAAGCTGTTTTGCACTCGGCTGCGCGGCGTGCGTCTGCAGATTTGGCTAAGTAATCCGAGGGAAACCTCAGAGCGGAGTGAATTTTAATTTAGCAGCTGTGGCCTCTCGTAAGCATCCTTTTGCGGTGTTCTGAATACATGGGAATACATCCTCCTTGTTTTTCTTACCTTTGGACTTCGTGCTGACGATGGATTCGTGTTCATCTGAACTCTCAACATGATCTTTTAAGCCCTCTGAAGTGAAAAAAAAAAAGTAGGAGTGAAAAGCAAGTAGAGAAGGGATGCAAAATGTGAATGCTAGGGAATGAGAACTGTCGTGAACTATTGCGACGTTGCCTATACGTATATGCAAAATTAGCCTAACCCCACTTTTTGGATAAGTGGCTGAAATTGCTGAAAAAGAAAACAAGTTTTGGTTTTAAATCTAGAGTAAAAAAATTATAAAGCTATAGAGTACACACAAGGCTGTTCAAATGGTAGGTTTGTATGATTAAAATAAATGAAAAAAAGAAAAAAACCCAAACAAATGAAAAAAGAACCCCTCCCAAACAACAACATTTGCTCACATAGTGCTCACATCTAGAAATTTCATAAGCACATACATTCATTCCTACACGAGATAATGCTGTGAAGTTGAATTTCCGACACCAATCATGCCTACTTTACTAATGGGGCCTTCCAGCTAAAAGCTCAAAAGATTCTTGGCTTTGTTGGTCATTCTATTCTGCTACGCACAAGTATGTGAGGATTCTTTATGCGGCAGGGAAGCAAGAAAAGTGTAGCAGAAGAAAAGACGTGGGCGGTAAACGGCATCTTTTTTTTTTTTGCACTATATCACTTTAACAAGAGGGGACATGATGGAGAAAGTGAGCAAGTGATTTGCTCACCTCCAGTGCTGGTGCCAGGTGCAATCTCAGAGGCATCTGCAATGTGAAGCACATTTGATTATGACATAATTCATCGACCAAGTATTCGCATAATAATGCTATGATACTACATGTTGAACATCCCCACTTAATGGCCTCTCATGCTTGGAAATTCAGTGCTTTTCTTGAGTTGCACGTAAAAAAAAAAAGCGGAGGAAAAACATAAGCGAGAAGGGAGAGGGATGCGTGCAAAATTAATTACAAACTGCTATCCCTGTAAGGCAGCCCGAGAACCCTCCCTGCACCAAACCTCTCTCCACATCCTCTATACGGTCTGTTATCTCTGTAGTCACACAACTCCTTCCTTCTTCCTCACTCCCCGAGCAAACCTCGCCGCTTCCCCCTTTTGCAACAACAATCAGGCAAACAAAGCACACCATAAAAATACCCGCTCTCCCTCGGCGGCCCGGCAGCCCGCCGGCCCAGCAGCAGCGTGAAATACAACCGCTTGGCTATGAAAGAATAGCACGAATTGAAAGCATTCTGCAGCCTGCAGTGAAGGTCAGATCGTTGGCAAAATAAAGGCGAGGACTGATGCTGGTAACTACGCTTCAACTTGTATTGATGACTTAGGATGACGCTGCCATAAAATGCATAGAGATCAATATTAATAATAATATACAGTGTTTTTTCTTTTCAAATTACCGTATCCTTCCTCGCGGTGTTAGTTTGCCCTCGGTTGTTAACTGCTGCATTGTCTGCGTGTCAGGTTACATCACTCTTTGACATTCAGGCTTCTGTTCGTTGGAAATCTTCACCTTTCTGATTCCAGTTATCTAATGCTGACTCAAAAATAGTTTTGCCCAAAACAGAACGGATTTTTATCTGATGCAACGATCTGAAGTGAAGTTTCTAATCCCTGTTAGTCTAACGGTAGGAAGGATGAAGCAACAACAGTCTGAGACTTTGTGTGTGCGTGTGATTCCTCTCTAAGGCACAGAATTTCCCTGAGGGGATAGAAACGTCTACAAACCAAGTTAAGTGCTGAGGTTTTAGAAACGAAGCGCCAATGCTTAAAAGAGGTTAGCTGAGGTACTTGAAAAAACACACAAAACACAACAATGAATGTCCATGCAAGTACCAATTCCAGTTAGAACTCCACTTTTAACGCATGCTTTTCTATTTGCAGTTAAGCCCAAACTGACAAGAAGGTAAGGTAAATTAGCAAAACATTTGTATCTGGGATCTATCCACCCATTTTCTGTGAACAACTACACACAGCCACATTCAAACTGCAAACAAACTAACCTCTTTCGTTAACCGACCAAATATGTTTTGGGCATACGGGAGTAATCTGCCAAAATCATGTGAGCGCAGCGAGGAAAAGACCTGAGCTGAAATTTTAACTGAAGACTTCAACTGTGAGGCAGACATGTTAACTGCTTCTGTTGTTTGTACGTTTTATTTTAGACAAAGAATATTACACATGATTTTGGTTTTATCAGTATCTATTTTAGTTTATTAGGATTATGTGATGCGGCACTGTCACACGTTGCACAATCAAGTAAGATCTAATATCAGAATTTCCATAGTTAATCACAATTAATGGCATTTTTCAACAAAATGGTGGAGATAACCTGAGGAGAGGGTTTGGCTCTGAGATACTAAGCCAAAACTACTACTACTACTACTACTACAACTAATACTGCATTTGAACTTTGTTGTGCAAAAGTGCTTTTTTTTTTTTTCCAGCAATGAGCCTTTGAGCAACCTTTTAAAGTAAAACTATGTAAACATCCATTTTTCCTTGTGCTGGTGACCTCCTCCTTTGGTTCCATAGTTAGCAGAGGTCAGCTGCTGCAGATATTAAATAAGTTGATTATCAAATTTAACCCAATCCCCAGAGTTAACTCTTTTGACAGCCCTACTTACAAATATATAGCTGCCTTTAAAAACAAATAGAGCTTTAAGGGATTGACTCACTCAGTCAGTGTGGTGTCAACTTAAACATTTTGTGTTATTTGAAAGATTTTTGTAGTTTGACTAAAACTAATAGCAGAATACTGTATGAAAAACAGATATAGTGTGCAAGTAATAAACCACTACAAATTAAAGCCGGAAATATACACCTACTATTCCATCAAGATTTCTTTAAGGAGTATCAAACAAAACAGACCATTCATATCTTTGTAAAGTCAATATTTTTGCATGAAGATCTTGTAGGTCAGTCATCAATTCTATATCACATAAAGCAAAGTAAAGAAGCACAATAACTACATGGCAATTGATGCATCAAGGAACAAACCCGTCACAACAGTATATACATGACCACTTGACAAAGGTGACAAAGACATAAAAAATGCAACAGCTGACAAATCCAGGACCACAACAGCTAATATCACAACATTAAAGCTTGGTGTTACAAATATGCTAATACTGTATGTACAGTAAGTACTTGGAAGTTGTGACACGACTGCAGCTCACAGGCTGCTCGTCTATGATGTCAGCACTTATTAACTCCCCAGCACACTTTGGTTGCGAGAAATGCAGGTTTCGGGGCATTGTTCTGTATTAAAGAATAGCCACCTCTTTGAACAATTTATGGATTTGAAGATAACACTTTTTGTTCAAGTTCATTTTGTACAGAAAATAAATTAAAAAAAAAATTCAGGGGATACAAAGCTCAATGCAATTTTCTCACACATAACTCAGCCCCTGGCCTACCCATTACTTCTAAATATCTATGTGCATGTTTTATAACTCGTGAATTATCCTCTGAGGAAATCTTATCTCTTTCTGTCAATGCCCGCCAAATTTTATAGCTCCCCCAATATCATTGTGTGAACTGGTGAGATGTGGAAAACTGAAAATAAAATTGTACCAAGAATTTGCTTTGGCACTTGATTCAAAAATTCATGGGAAAATGTATATGCTGTATATAGAAGGTGTGTCACAGAAAACGAGAACATAACTTGTGCCAGAAAAGGACACACCCTCTCCAACATAAATCTCAAACAAACCAGCGCTCGACGGGGCAATTACGCCAAACATACATCTTTTTTTTTCGATTCCAATGTAAAGGTTATTTCTGAAAGGACAGATATTTACAACCTTTGAGCTAGAATAGCTCCGGTTTTAGGTGTCCGATTTTGATAAATAAGACACCAAAGTGCAGCAATTTTGAAGCTCTTTCTTTTAAGTAGAAACAATTCAAAAAGTTATTCCAAGTACCTACAGTACGTTCATGAAAAGTATGAATTATGATCAAACCAAACTCAGTAAACTGTCCAAAAAAACTACTGGTTACATTTATATTTTCCCATTAATTCCACATCAACGCGTCACAATTCCTTTCAGGAAAAATATTCTGGTGTTCTACCTGATGGTGAATGATAAAATGATGTTGATGTGTGGGAAGAGAGCTTCTGTCATGTCTGCCTTATTAGCCAGGCTAGCATAGCATCATAGTAACATGCGTTCACTGAAGCACTGCCCTCATTCCAGGTGGGCTTTTGCTGCTTTATTTCAGCAGAAACAATACTGCTGTAACGCAATCATGTTCTATAATTAGTGTTCAAAGCAAAGCAAAAATATTCGAGTTTCAGTGCAGTCCTACGACGGTGGTTTTACTGCGGAAACATTTGTCTGATTCATTTTGTACATTCATTTCCATGATTACTGACAGTAGCAAGGCCATCGTTTAGGGAAGGATGCGTGTGCATTGTGGTAAACAGATAGAAAAGATTGGAGGGGGGCAGTCCTCTGTCAAGGTTCTAGTGAAGGCAAGGCTCACTCCACTGAGAGCTGATAACGAAAGAGTAGAAGAACAGGAGATAGAATTGACTCCCTCAGCAGGAAGCGAGACCGCTTACACTAGCGCTTCCAAACACTACAACCATGGACCCTGAGGGGTACTTGAAAGTGTCTTGCTATTTTCTTTTTGGAATGCAAATTACCAGTTTGCATGGTGAAAGAATTTGAGTTAATCCGGGCCTCTGCTGACAGACATCATGAACCCAAAATCCACAAAGAGTGACTTGAGTAGGAATAATTAGATGCTCATTGAAACCAATCACAATAGGAAATCAATCAGCCGCTCAAGTACGTGTTATTTGCATACATCAGACCAAGGCGAGGAAGGAAGGAGAACATTCATTGTATTTGTCAGGTGGAAGGATCTGGAGCCGTTCTGCATCCTACGACAAAAAAAATATGATATTCACGATGAGGCAGTTAAAGCAGCAACTTCAATCAACACAACTGCTGGGATTCACATTTGCACAGCTGCCAAGCAAAACTCAAAGGCGTTAATCATAAATTTACAATCATCCAATGAAGATGTTGCAAATGCATGCCAGACCCCCCAGGCTGTTTAAATTACAATTGTTAGACTGCTCAAAGTTCTGGACGGAATTGCTGCAAACTACAGAAATATCTTTTGTTCCACAGACATCCGCCTTTTCACTGTCTGGCATCTATCTATCTATCTCTCTCTCTCTCTCTATCTATCTATCTATCGATCTATCTATGTGTCGATCCCCTGAGGAATTTCTATTCATTTCACATCAGAGGGACTGTCTATTGAATAGAGAGGAGGGAATAGATTCTCTATCTATCTATCTATCTATCTATCTATCTATCTATCTATCTATCTATCTATCTATCTATCTATCTATCTATCTATCTATCTATCTATCTATCTATCTATCTATCTATCTATCTATCTATCTATCTATCTATCTATCTATCTATCTATCTATCTATCTGTCTGTCTGTCTGTCTGTCTGTCGATCCCCTGAGGAATTTCTATTCATTTCATATCAGAGGGACTGTCTATTGAATAGAGAGGAGGGAATAGATTCTATTTCCTCAGAGGAATTTCTATTCATTGTATATCAGAGAGGGAGCTTTGGACCCATCTAGCTAAAATGTGTAACAAGCTGCTGAAAGCTTAATGAACATTACCTATCTCGATCTCAATGAAGAGCTCATTGTAACACACACACAAAAACAATTATGAACTGAACCACTTTCATTGCTGCTATTTCTTAAGCTGATTATCTGGTGAAAAGCTGAAGGTTTTGGAGCTTCTCTCAAGCAGATGTACAGCCATTGCTTGCCCAAATATACTTGATTTTTAAAGAACAAGTGAGGAATATGTCAAGGCCAACATCAAAGAACATTATTTCATTGCTTGCAGTGGCTGAAAAGGAATTAAAGTCCAAGTACAAAGTGGGTGGCCAATGAATAACTTGGTGCTGATCCCTCTAAGACCATGTTTACTAAATAAGCATGGAAAACCCCCTCATTAAACTTTGCATGGACGAATAGCTAAGGGCCTGATATGCTGAAATGCAAAGATAATTAAATACATCTCCCACCTTAAGCTAAACAAGAAGTGGTGGGCCTCAACAAGTCTCCAACCAAAAGAATTAATGAGCTAGTAAATGTAGAAAGCAGCCCATTTTCTTATGTTAATGTTACATACGTTTGTTGTGGAAGCTCGCGCAAATAGCTTAGTTGGATGGGCCTCTGCTCTCCAAACAAGAGGGTGGAAAATAGCTTGCGTCTAAGGGGGTAAATGTTTCATAGCTGGAGTTTTCTTTGCTTTAAAACGGAACACTGTCTGACAATTTGAGCCAATTAAGGAGCACTGAGCTGTGACCTACAGGCTCGGGAGATGAAAACAAGCCGGCTTTGTAAACCCTGTGACTGCCCCTCTCTCGGCTGCCCTCCTCAGAAGACAAGAGGTTTCATTGATATCCGGCCTTTCTTCTCCATAAGAAAGGCTGAGGCGTTGTGAACACATAAGTAACATTGTGCTCCCCTGTGGGTTTGGGTAACCTTGCAGCAGACACTGCTGCTGTGGTTCTGAATTGGGTTAGGGTCCTCTAAACAGACTGGAGAGGCCTAAACTCATGACAAGAGCTTGGGCCTTGCTTGACAACATGAGTCATTGGGAATGAGTGAGAAACAAAGGGAGAGGACACCGTGTGCTTTGGATTGAGGTAAAAGCACAGACAAAATGCAGATGATTGAATGGCAGATGAAAAGACAAAACTAAAATAGAAAAATATGCTATCAAAGATGACGAAAAATTACTTAGCATCTCTACTGGCTGTGTTAGTCTCTAGTCATTTAAATCTCCATAGTCCAAAGACTTGGAGACAGCCATAGTGTGTTGTCAAGAGTTGAGGCTGACCATACGAGTTAGGCAGAGGTGAGAAGCCGTAAGTGCACACCCGATTAAGTGGAGAACTAAAAGAGCTGGAAGAGATGACACAAAAATAGACAGAGAAGGGGGGGGGGGGGGGGGCTAACACAAAAGAGGCCTCCCCCTGTGTGACCTACATACCTGCTGTCATTGGTGGCCTGCTCCTCTCATCACTTGCTGAATAACTTTACATAATCTTTACACTTTAAAGACACTAGCTGAAGAAAGCTCAGTGCGCGTCTACAATCCCGATTGTGGCTCACTCTATCAATCCACTGACATTCGGGGTAATGCTTAATTTGACAAAGAGGTAATGCAAACCTAGCACTACATTAATCGAGTCCACCACAGGAATGAATGTGTAAACAGGCAATGTTTGTCTGTTCGACAAGAGGCTTCAGCGCAGGCCTTCATTTGCAGTTTGGAAGTGATGCCTCCTCTGGGCAGCTCCAGACTTTCCACAGGAAATCATGCAACGAAGCACTCGGTTTAATCAAAGTGCTTGTCTCGACTGCAGTAAAAAGTAGAAGTGCTGCTAAAGTCCTGCCTCTCACCAGAAAGGTCAGCCATAGGGCAGCTTAATTGGCAGACCTCAAGAGAAACATGCACTAAACAGCTCTGATATTAAAACCACAGACAATGAATAACATTGACTACCTTATTACAGTGGCAGCTGTCAGCTAGTGGTATATTATGGACAGCAAGAGGACACTTGAATTGTTACAAGTGATCCGCAAGAAGCATGACAATGACTTTTACAGTGAGCCAATTCACATTCTGCCTGTCCATCAAGATTTGGGAAGTAACATGACGCTTCTGTCGGCCCTTTGAGAATTATCCATTTTTTGAGAATTATTTTTCCAACAAAAGCTGGCAGGAAGAGGAACAGTGTGTTTTTGATGGTTACATCCTCCATAAAATGACAAAAAATATATACTTAGATCTAAGTTCAATCAACTTTTACCATTTCCGGGGAGTTTTGTCATATTTATTTATTTTTTTACCCCTTTCTGTTTAGATCACTGATAAATATGTGAAACAGGTTATGTAAGTTTGCCTTTATCTTGAAACTTGATGAACTTACAACAGATAGCCTAATCTAAGCTTTTATTTCTACAGAGGCGGGAACGACGGCGAGTGTCTGTGAAGGAGGCGACTCTTTTGATCTCCATGTTTTGTTGAAGTTCGCCACAAGGCGGCCATACATTAGTAATAAAATTGCCTTGCGACAAGAGCGACATCTTGCAACCTCTAGTGACCTTGTGCTGACCTCTGCTGACCCCGAATGAACCCTTGGAGGCGATCAAAATCCCGTCACACTCGACAGCATCCACCCCTCACTGGGATTCTGGTTTAAGCTCGCTAAAGTTCCACAATCATGTTCCAGGTTTTGGAACAATTTTTTAATTGTCTGAACATATTATGATGCTGTACAGTGTACACACTTTCCTTCTCTGGTGAGAATGCACTGTTAACAATTGGTATGTACAAGCATATCAACTGGTTTATGCGAGGAAGGGCTCTGATCGCATTTTCCTCGGCCTTGAAGAGGCTGCTGTGTGTGTTGTGCAGTGTTTACCTGGGGAACAGATGGCACCAGGATGCACAGGAGAAGTGGCAAGCTGGTGGAGACAGTTACGCTTTGAGCAATTCTCATTGGGGAGACTTTGGCTTTTGATATTCAGGTGTATTGAATTTCATACCAGGTAAATCATGGCAAACCTGATGGTATTGGCCTCTCTCAGCAGTGTAATATGCCACATCACACTACAGCAAATGTTTAGAAATGAGAAAATGTCTCAGTTTTAACCATGAAGTCTATTGCTGCTTATGTTCTAGAGAAGATTCAAATGTGTCGATTGGTTCTTTGCTTTTCCTTTTGTATATGTGTCAGGTCAAAAATCGTAACTATACCCATCATACATAGTCTAGTCATCCAATCATTTCCAGTAGTACTCATCTTCAACAGGCTTGAGAAAGTTATTGTTACATCCTGGACTGGTTGCCAGACAATAGTCGGGCACATAGGGCAACAAACATCATATATTGCATGATGCTCCCAAACGTGACCATGACCAATCATACAAAACAGTTGGCCATTTGGTGAGTCGGTGTGAGTCCGTATCACGTTCTAAGGATCTCTATAAAATATGTTCATCTTAATCGGTTTTAGTTTATGAAGAGAGTAAGACACAGCTTGTTACAGAAAGAGGAGGTGGGTGATAATAAAGATGAAAAATGAGTATATACAGTATGGAAATGTTCCCATTGTTCCCATTGGTATGTATGCCACACGCGTAAATTTCTAGCACAAGTTTCCCAATTTCATCTGCAGGTACATATGGAATAAATATGGTTTAGTTATGTTGTAAAACAATATGTGCTCCATATGTACCTTCTTTTGGTGGCTTGGTGGTGGACAAGTGTGTCCTGCTTGCCCACAACCCTTGAATACTTCTGTGCCATTTCATTGGATATTAAGTGCAATGCAACTATGATTTTGTATCGCCGCAAAATCAGTGGCTGAGACTCTGTTACTTGTGAAATGTTGTTATAGGAACTTGAGAACTGTGCAAATGTTTAGTGGATTTCTGCCAGATCGCTTGTGTGGCAGCCCTTACATTTATACATGTTGTCTTGGATATCTTACGCTTACAATACATATTACACTCGATTTACATATTTACTACAGCTGTTAATCACGTGTGGTGAGAAATCATCAACATAATCGATGTCTTCACACAAGAGCATACAACATTAATGAACCTAAAACGATAACATTATGACCGACACTCTAAGCAATTGTGTCATTTCCGAAGTGTGTATCAAACTGGTAGCCCTTTGTGTTATTCAGTACCAATGAAGTAGCTCTCAGTTTCAAAAAGGTTTGTGATCTCTGCTATATGTAATGAGTCTATGCTGCCCCTACCAATATTCATGAAAGACTATACCACTGTTTGATTTATTTCCGCTCAATCTTTGCACAGTTGCGAATCACCTCATTTCTTCTATGCTGTGCTTTACGAGTGAAGGAAAACATGAAGAGTGCCAGTGTTTAAAAACGTTACGCCATTTTTAATCCAAAGAATGACAAATTTATCATGTTGTCTATGATCTTTTATTCCCAAAGACAACAGTTGTCAATCAGCATCTCACTTGGGGTTTACTTCTTTCCTATCTGAAGCAGCAGCTCCATCAACTCTTTCCCACTGCCTCCAGGAGACAGGCAGCCCATACAGACATCACTCAGATGCTGTCATGGGCTCGTGTTGGCTTTTAGAGTGGATGTGTGTGTGTGCCTGTGTCTATGCGCATGCTGGAGAATGACAAAGATGTGATCTGGATGTTTCAAGCACACATCTGCTGCATCTCTCACTGGCTGATAAATTCTCACTCGGCTCAGAGTTTATTCATTTGGCGTTTTTGTGAGGCAAACAGATGAATAGAGATAAGAAGACTGATTAGAAGAGCAGCTTCAAAAGGAAAATAGAAAAAGGCTGTAGCCAACGTGACCCTTCCCGCTTTGAGGCAGCTTTCTAGGCTTGAGAGCTGACCAAACTTACAATCCCTTACAATTTGTATGTGGGGCTATTCTCTATCGCTACATAAATAACCCCAGCTATGCATGGTTTGTATGAGTGTGATAAGATTTCTGTATTTTGAAAAGCATATTATAGTCCCAGTTTCAAACCCAGCTTGGCCAAATTAGCATAACAAGTGAACACAACATGCGTCGGAGACAGTTTAGAACGAGGAGCCGAGCCAAATGGAATTCAATGCTGCATAAACACGCAGAAAGATAAGAACTATGGCTTGTCTCCATGCTCAAGTTGCCCCAGCAGGGCTTCTCTTCCTTAAGTTTAAAGAGTGTGAGAGCGTAAAAAAGCTATAAAACACATGGGCAGAGTCATCCCACGAGACAGCAGTAGCGGCCTCCCTCAGGAGTCAGGCATCGCATGCTATAATATTATGCGAAAAGTATATTGTATGCTGATAACTCGCGAAAGAATAGTCCATGTTGCCCTCTAGAAATGTACATGATCATGTTCCCACTGGCCACAAAAGGGCACATGACCAGATTTTAAATTAATTTGAAAATTCACTTTGCTTTGATAGTCAAACAAACAAAACACTACAAAATCACAGACAGGTTAGAACTGTAGCATCTAAAATAATAGGGTCTCTTTTCCCTGCACATTATTTTTTGCAAGGAGCAATGAGCTTGGATATGTACATTTGCGATGTTTAAAAAAAAAAAAAAAAAGGAAATTTATTGAGAATAAATTGTATTAACACACACTGAAAATTGTCCTTCAAAAGCTGATTTCTTTTTTGCTGGTAATCCATACTCAAATATCCGTAATTTGATAACTATTTTGTCCTGAGATTTTTTTTTTTTTTTGACAAATCTACTCAACAGGCCATCACAATTCTTCATGTGAAGCAAAAAGGGCTAAGCACATATTTTGTTATATTAGGCAATGCATAATTTTTTATTGACCCATTGGCTGTAACACCTTATATGTTTTTATGTATAATTTTAAAAATAGTATTTGATCTTGTGACATTTAAAATAAAAGGAAACGAAATGTTACATTAGCAGGGCAAAGTTAAATGTTTGAAGTATCTTTTTTTTTTTTTAATTGCGTACCTGATTATTTGCTCGATTATGGAATGTAGTCTGCTCAGGGGAGTGAACAGAATAAGAATGCCATTGTGTGGTATTACTATGCATGTGACAATAAACTTTTGTGATTTTTTTTTTTTTTATCTGCATGTTTACTTAATTTTAATCCACTTTAAAAGGGTGTTTCAATCATTTTGCTTGGACATTTTGTCTTGTAAAAGGCCATTCATGCATGAATGTTATTGAAGTACCACCTAGTGCTCTTTTTTTTAAACAAATCAAAACAAAATATGGTCTTCCTATAAAACAGGAAGAACTCTTTGTGTAATATTGTTTAACACAAAAGAGCAGCCAAACACCCTCACTGGGCTGCCATAGTTCAACATCAATAACAAGCCTGCTGAATTTCCAAAGGGTCAGCTTGTTGCTACAAATGTTAGAGTACAGATTGAATCAAATATAAATGTAATCAATTAATGCCACCATTCACATAACAGTAGCCGTTTAAAGAAGAAAAATGTTTCTCACAGGTTAGTTGTAGATTTATGGTGCCTCCATTTGATGCACTTTTTTATTATGTGAAGAGATTTCACAAGAGAAATAACTACATGATGTGTTCAATGTTCATACACAAGACATTCATGCACAATGAAACCAAGGCAAGCACACTGTCTTTATGTGTGTGTGGATAATGAGCACTTTGCTCTAAATTTAACAACTCAAAGTACGGGAGAGCGCGTTAAAAAAACAAAAACAAACGTCAGCAGTACCCTAGAGGCTGAAGTAACAGTTGAGCCTCTGTTGTGTAGCGATGTGATGGCCTGCTGGGTGTGTCTGTCTCCATCCTCTTCCCTGCCAGGGCCCCTCAGTCTGACTTTATAGACAGTTTCCTGTCCATTTCTATAGAACCCGGTCACAAAGTTGCAAAGGTCCTTCCTTAGGAAAGGTCAAAGTTAGCGTTGAGATCTCAACCTTGGTAATATTTGGTCTCTCAGACTCGTTATTTACATTATGTAAGTATATAAATGGACAAGTTTACATAATGTGTGTAAATGTATATGTGTACATTGTAATACTGTATATGTGTGTACAGTACTGTATGTAATACTTTATGTAGTACATTACATATGTATTGAAAACATCAGAAGACATTGGTGACACGGCATGTGAATGGATAGACCAGAGGTGTCGCTTTTTACTCATTTTAGCACAGGGGCCACAGAGACGAGAATCTATTCAGAAGTAGGAAACACCAGAACATTCATGGCGTATAACTTAAAAAAAGTTATACCTATATTGGTACCTATATTTTTTAAAAAACACATAAAAAAAAACAAAGATAAATATAACAATTTCCTTTTTGGTCCCCCACATATCCAAACATTTAAATTGCATAAAATGAAGGGTAATGGTCAATGCTTTTTGCATTTATTCATAAATACACATTTTGTATAGAACATGTATAAACTAACTACTATGAACAACTAACTATAAATATATAACTAAACAAACAAATAAACAAATAGCCAATGGCAGGAAAAAGGCCCTCCCAATCAAAATATCAAATGTTTGTAGCACTTAGAAAAAAATAAATACAGTGAGGTGAAATTGAATAGAAGGTTACTTTCACGTCTCATTTTTCACATTGGTTGGAACTCACGCAGTGCTAAACATAACATTTGACAACTCCCAAAGAAGTCACGGGCTCGTATCGAATATGGAAGTGCTGTGTGGTAACTATTGAGCTGTAAAGTAAATTTAAAAAGAATTATAGGACTGATTGCTTGTAATACAACCTGAACAAAAACAGAATGTCTTACATAAACCAAGAAAGCGACCCCCGTCCATTGTTAATCTTGTTGGGGTGATTGAAGGATTTTACCTACCCTGAGCACTAGGACTACGAAGCTAGATGCTAATGCTAATGTGAAGTGTACCACTTTCTGTCACTTCAGCAATCAGCAAGCTACTTAGCACAAGTGATACAAAGCAGCACATAGCGCGTGCTATCATGCATGAATTAATTCTTGTTTTTCATTTTTTTTCTTTTAAATAACATTCATGAATAGGGAGAACGACAACACTTTGCCCATATGAGCTTAATGTCCAGGCGTCGGGTGGTTCTTAGCTACCTATTTTGCATACCTTTGGGTGGGTACCAGAATGCTTTGCACAATGCTTTTATTGAAGTTATTAAATTGCTTTAGGTTGTGTGTAAATTCATTACAGCCAGGTCAATTATGCTCAGAAGTTGAAATCCACTCCTCATTGGTGTCCGCATTTTGTAGGAGTGTTCCTTGAGCTGACTGACAGATTGCCTGGTGAGTCAGGTGAGAATAATACTACTTTTTACTTTCTTTTTTCCTTTTTTTGTGGGTCAAAGGGGAGGATGTTCTCTGAGTCAATCACACACGAGCTGTTGAAAGAGATCGGTAAAGAGAAAAGAAAGCTTTGGGATCCTCTTACCTTTTGCGATAAATTGAAACTTCGAGTGTAAACTCTGCTTTTTAATCATGTAGTTGCTTTTTGGTCAGCTAAATTGTTTGCTTGACTCTAGTTATACGTCCGAGCGCCTACTTGTAGGGCAACTCAGGCTCACCGTGATCCCAACCACGTACAGCCAAGACATGAAAAGAGAAGGCATAACAGTAAAGTGCAGTTACTGTATGAGGTTTAATAATTTAAGATTTAAGTAAGTGTGTGTACTGCAGTAATATTTGTCTTAAATATGAAAAGTATAAATACTTTTCATATTTAAAACATTCAGGTAGGTTTTGTGTGTGTGTGTGGGGGGGGGGGATGCTACTTCACGGTTTGTCACTTATCACAGGGTTTTTTGTACGCATTATGAGGGATTACTGTACATTTGTTGATTTTTTTTTTTTTTTTTATTAAAGCACATGTTTTCTAGACATCCAACATGGACCACTGACTAGTAATGTCAATCCGCATTGCATAAGCATGATCAGACCTGCTGACTTATGCATTGCCCTCGCAAGCATATACAGAATAAGTAAAAGAAAAGAAAAAACGAACAACAACCTTTCTGAAAAACATAATGGAATACAAGAAACATAACGTGAATGCTTAACAAAAGGAGAAAGTAATATCTTTTTAAAATTCAGGCATCATGGCTATGTTGCCTGTGTGGTGCATATTTGTGAGAGGGAGTACCAAAATTAAATTAAACAAAACGGTAAAGTGTCCAGCAGCGCACTAGCAAACACTATCAGGATGAAGAGCAAAAATAAGTAAGCTTTGTAAACAACAAAACCTATTTAGGATTTTGCAATGATTATCATTCAATATGGCGGGAAAAAAACTTGGGAAAATTTGATTCAGAAGACTGATGATGCCGTATGTATACACAAGAGGATTGACTGTGCGATGCCATTAAATCTTACCTTCGAAACAAAGACAATCGCTATTGACTTCTAGCAGAGAATCACAATGCATGAAGGAAAAACAATTTCTGTTCTCAACTCACATTTATTTATTCCTTGCTCAAGGCAAAGAGCATCTTACTTTAATTTATGGGTGTTCCATGAGGTGCCCACTCACAATTCAGCAGAACAAGGCTGAAGAGATAGGCAATAAGAATGCAGTTTCCAATTCCCTTTTTAAAGTATGCTATGAATATTCATAAATAAAGGATGATTGGATTCTGATTCAATTTGGTGAGCCTTTCTAACCACAAATATCGAGCTAAGAATCTCATTACCTGCATGGGGAAGGTGATATTGAATACATATAATTCATATAATGTAGCATGCACCCCAATTTAAAGTGGCAAATATTTCCTCTGCCCACATCCTTACACATGAATATTCTATCACACTATAACATCCCCATATTACATACTGTGCCTTGTTGTATTATGCTGCTTTGGTCATTTTTATTGCTTTACATAAAATTGGGCTCTTTCAGCTCAATAATTTATACATTTTTACACTTTCTCTGGAGGTACTTTAACAGACTTATAGTGAAGAATCAAACATGAACCTGCTAATAAACTCAAAAGACATCAGCAGCGAATCCGTGTCCAACATCTGCATCTAAAATAAGCAAACATGCAGCTTAGAAACGATAACAGGTTCAAAGAGTGACAAGGGTGAAAATGAACAGGAAGCTTCTTTCACCCCATGGTATTAAGTGTAGGCGAGTATGGGACTGAACTTCTTAGCTGTGATACACACTTCCATATGTGCAATCTTGAGTTGTGTGAGAACAGCAGGGTGTTAAGACAAAGTGGATGTAAATGTGTAAATGCAAAAGGAGGTATTTGAAATATCTATCACTCCTGGCGCAAAGTGTGATCAGTGCCTTCTACGCACTAATAGACGCTTATTGCAATGACACGTTTAAATAAGGAACACATACAGCCGTTAATGCTTACACAGCTTTCGTGCCTGCGAAAGTTGCATTTCCTCTCCTGACACTAAAACAGCGCTCTAACTTACATTCAGCAATACCTTCATCATTTAACGTGCTCCTTCTTCTTATAAAAATACAAAATGCTCTTTCTGAGACTTTGCCGAACATAAATTATTTTTATGGTAGTCTCTGATAGACTGACATTTTTAACCTAATATTGTCATGGCAAAACATAGCATTTATAGTATATACTTTGTTTTAAATACATTAATTCACGTTCTGGTGCTGTTTTTAAAGCTATACAACCCTTCATTAACAGAGCAAAGTCTGCAATACATGATAATATTTTCTTTAGCGGACATACCCATAGCAGTGACTAAATTTTCAACTTGTAAATGTGAATCTCTCCCATTCCTGCATTATCTTTATATGAATGAAACATATGAGGAAGATTTTGTTCTGTTTAGTCGATCATTTTAAGCATTTGTGAGAAGCACATGTATGTTTGCGACATTTATGTGCTTTTCAAATCGACAAACCAAAATTCTGCTTGTGAGTTGTCGAATGTGGATTGAATGTGGAATCGACGGGCATGCACGTTTATTTTTTAGATAAACATCACACTGTTGCATGACGTTCATATACACAGGACCTTAGTTCACATGTCTAAAATTTGTCTTCCCTCCACAAGAAGGCAGTGTTTCTCTCTCCATTTAAAATTGGAATTGAAAGAGAGAAAACAAGAATTTATCTGAGATTCTAATGTGTTTATTTAACACGTGGGGAAACAAAAGACGACCCTAATTTGTTCCCCTTAAGCTTGTTTTCACGTGTTCTGGGGAGGACCATCTTCTATTGGCCACTCTTTGCCTACTGCTGCTTTAGTGATGTAGAAGAAGAAGCAGAAGAATGAAGTTTTATAGTCAAGTGATCATAAGATCAAGAGAAACACATTTGAGTCGTATATTGTTTCCCAAATTAGAAAAATCATAGAGTAGATTGTTGTTTTTCATTTTTTCAATTTCAAACGATAAACGGAAGACACCCGTGATTCCATTCAATGGAGACAGCAACACTGCCTCCCCCTGGACAAAAGAAGAATGAGCCTATGGACACATGAACACATCTGAGGACCAATGTGTGAATACAGTATCTTGCAACTGAAAAATACAAGCGCACATGCCTGTCAGACCACAAATGCACAACCAAATTTAAATGTTTTACGTATGGTAAGTCATGATAAATTGATTGACAACATCAACGAACACGTGTGGAAATCGAGGCTATATTGGTGAATCTGAAAAACAGCTGGATGTCGCAAATAGATTTGTGGAAACGAAAACCACATGATAATTGCAACCAGATTTGTGGATATGAAAAACACATGAAAATCACAAATATGGATTCAAAAAAAATGGAAACATTGCGAATATATTGGTGGATTTGAAGAACGTAAAAATCTGGTATACTGTATATTTGGGAATCTCAAAAACACTCATGAAAATCACGAATCAAGAGAAACATGACAGATGTATGGTGTCACCCACCAGACAGGAATACTAACCGTGAAGTCCCAGAAAGCTTCACTTCAAGCTGCAAACACTGTAGTTCCTCTTACCTATTATATAGTTTACAATTGTCCGTTATGTGTCTCTGTCTTTATCTCGGAATGGGGTCTTGTATTTTATTATTTGTTACCCATCAGTCTGGTTCCATGTACAAAGGCAGACTGTCATTGAAAAATATGTTATCCCTATTTCAAGTGATCAGATTATATCACAGAGAAAAGTAACGCATAAGATGAGACGCTGCTGTAGAACCCGGATGTTTTTGAATGATGCGTGACTTTTTAACGTTAAAGGCATCACAGCAATAATACGTGAACAGGAAACTGGATTGCAATTAACAACTAATAAGTCAACCAGCATGCTGGAATGAATGTGCAACCTTGGAGGTTCTCATGCAGTTTGATTCATTGCTCCCCATTCCTCACATCATTATGAACCATTGTATTACTCCAACTAATGACTAAGGTCTACATTCAACGGCAATAAGCAAGGAGCCTGATTGCAGATATTATTTTAATCAAATGTATTTGCTCTGGAACTATTTGCTCAACTGATATGCTTGGCTAAGCCCAGCTATGCATGAGAATCAAGATCAGCGAGAGTTTGCACTTACGATATCCCGGAGACCCTGCTCCTTTGCACAAAATGTAATCTGCCTGCAATCATGAATGACACCACTGTTTACTGCTCTGCCACAGCCATCCCATAGTAACACTTGACAGTGACAGACAGTGGCAGGCACAGGCGCCACACAATCAAGGTGGTGGAGTGTGGCTTTCCGCTGATGGAAAGGCTTGTAGTGTTTACGGGACGTATTCCGATGGCTTTTCAGAGTGGATGGAGAAAGCTCTCAGACACATCTGTCTGGAAGGTTCACTCTCACCCTAAATTAATTGAACGTCACTCAAAGAGAAGGCGAAATAGCGAGAGGGAAAATGAGTTAGACTTAGACCCTTGTCTTAATGCAATAGTGGTCACAGCATCCACACTCAATTTAGACTAAGCTTAATTTGTAGCTACGTTAACTTAATACAATTAGGGCGCTTCTGATACCACGCGGCAACTTTCAGCTCCAAACTCAAACTCTGACATGAGGACAATGTCTGCAAACATTTTGAGTTACACAGTTTCCAAAATCAGGAACGCAACCAGCAGGAGGAATGAACTGTACTTCAATCCAGAAGGCTAGCACTTGAGCCTAAAGAGACATGTATATATCCCTCCATTTTCTATAGCCGCTTCTCCTCACTAAGGTCACTGGCTTGCTGCCTATGCTAGCTGTCCACAAGCGGTAGGCAGGGGACACCCTGAACTGGTTGCCAGCCAACTGCAGGGCACACGGGGACGGACAACCATTACGCACCCAATCACACCTAAGGACAATTTCGTGTGTCCAATGCATCCACAGTACAATGCATGTTTTTTTGGAATGTGGGAGGAAGCTGGAGTGCTTGGAAAGAACATGCACAGGCATGGGGAGAACATGCAAACCCCAAACAGAGAGGTGGGAGCAAGCTGGAATTGAACTCAGGAATCTGAACTGTGAGGCGAATGTGCGAACCACTCGTCCATCGTGCCGCAACCCCTTACTAATTGCAGTAAACAATACTGCTCTTTGAGGCTGTAAATTTATCGACAGCACCAAATACAAAATTCTTTGTAGTGCATGAAAGGTCAAATGGACAGCTAGAAAGATTTTTTTTACCTTCCATCTCCATTGTGGACTTGCCCATTTCTTTTTCTTCTGTCTTTGCAGCATCTAGTTCACCTTCTGCTGGGGGGGGGGACCGAACAAAGATAGCATTTAGCACTAGCAAGATTGACGAGTGATTAAATTTAGTATGAATAGTTCCTGGTGACAATTTTTTGTATGTTTGAACTTCATTTAAATTGTGGTGTCTGGTTTTATTTATAACTCTGGTTACCCTAAAGTTAATGGTGACCCTCAAGTTACCAATAGTTTACATTAAACCCTTAAATTGTCCGTGGGTAAACAGGTTCCAACTCACCTGCTACCCTGATTAGAACATGCACTAGATGCAGTAACATGTACGGATGGATGCAAGCAGTGGTCTTTACCTTTGTCTTCATTCTCATCCTTGGTTTCAGTTACTGCTTCTTGATGTTCATTTTGTTCAGTTCCAATATCATCACATTTGCCTTGACTGTTATTTTCATCTTCGTCTGCATTCAGCTCTTCAAGGTCCAAATCTTCATCTTGACCAGAGGGGAAAAAAACCCCCCAAAAAAACAGAAAAACACATGAAAGTTGTAGAAGGATAAATTCAGACGCAAATTAATATTTCAAGCATGTCAAGTCTTCAAATAATCATGTTATATTTCCAATGTATGTTTCAAACTATATGCATGGCATTGTGTATTTATTATATTGTGTATTTAAGGACTGGAAACACTGTAGCTAACTAAAAAAGGATCTTAATGACGTCTGTGCCTGGAGATTTTTTTTTCCCATTGCAGCCATGAGGTCTGTCAGTCTGCTGTTATTGTTTTATGTATTTTTCTCGTTGTTGCACCTACCGTTCAGATCGTGTTTCTTAAGAAGGTTAATTTCAGATTTAATACCTTGGACAGCAAGCCAGGGATACATTTAACATGGCGCACTTATCGAAAATCTACAATATTCATGTTAGGAGACACGGCATCTGCTCCATCTGTCAAAATTTTGTCAATGGAATAGGATTTACATAAGATAAGAAGAGATTCAAGGCACTGCTCCCCGAATGTTAATGATGCAGGGAGTTAAAAAAAACAAAACAAAAAACGTTCATATTCAGACAAAAGAAATAATTCCTGCTCACAGTTCACTGTTGTCTTATTATAAGACAAATACAACAAGCAGACTAAATAAATTCAGGAGAGCCTGTTTTAGAAGCTGCTGGACCATGTTTATTTGAAACCTGCTCATTAACATAAACACATAGAAATGGACTTTGTTTGCAAGAGTATCATACCTGGGTTCTGACTCTCCATAACCACGTCTTCAACTGCTTCCACATCTAGGAACAAGGAGTTCAAACAAGAGAAAATATTTACGCCCAGAGTCAAAATGACTCGCATTTCGATATCACCTAAAACAGGTCTTTCATTCCATTGCTTTATGCCGCTTTGTCTTTGTACTGCAGTGTGAGAGCAATGGAACCACAAAGGCATGCATAAATTAAGTGACAAAAAGAAAGGGGAAAATAATGTCACTTCCAAAGCCATACATAATTGAAAGATTTCTTTGTTTCCATGTGGTTGTGATAAGAGAAGTTTTTTTTGGTGCAGTGCTGGCATGTGGGATGGAAAGACTGAAGTGGAGCAAGTAGTACATTCAATTTTTGATGACAAATGACACCAAGAAACAGTGGAAGAGCCATGGGGCTGTGAGCATGTTAATGAGCCGTAAAGTGACATTACCATTGTCAGCCTTGTTTTCCTCACCTGCTACTTCTTTTCCTAGAAAGGATAGCAAATGTTCATCACTTCAACATGAGAACGGGAAGCAAATATCATGCAAAACAAACATACGTTGAATGGCAACATTTTCTACTCATAAATGATTTATACCTAACCTTGAAATAAATCATGAACCCTCCATTTTAGCCAGTGTTTCTGTCATCTTGGGGCCGAATACATGGGACCCTTTTTGACTCATTGACATCGCAAAATGACAGTGTTCTTTTGAAAAAGACTTTAAACACAAATTTTGGAGGAGAAAATACACATATCATTCATTTTAGTCATCATGAAGAGAGGAACATGTGGGATTGTCATTGTATGTGTGCTACACAACAGAAGGATATTCTGAAAGCTTCGCTAGTTCTGTTTCTTTTCAGTGACCAGAGGAGGCACAGTACTCCATTGAGCCAAATTCTCATTCAACTATAGCTCCTGCATTAAAAACAACACACTTTTGGATAAGACCAAGAGAAAGTGTGGTTAACTATAGCTCCATGCAGATCATTTGGACCATGCTGTCATCTGAAAATCTTTGCAATGAAAATTGGTCTAAATGTATCCATGTCCACTTTCAAGTTTTTTGTTAACCTGAAAAAAAAAACAAAACAACTGACTCATTCAATCAAAAATGTCTTTTCAAGACATGACTTATAATTAGGTGATTTTTTTTTTCCAAGTGTAAAGGATGGTCTGAAAATGGCTCCTACTGTCTAACTTAAATTACTTATATGTGTTTCTATTTATAATATACTCTCACTCCATCACCATTCAAGTGTATGTACTGTAAATGCATTATTATTTCATCTATCCATCCATCTATGCATCCATTTTCCTTCAAAGGCTTTCCTGTTCAGGGTCACTGAAGCCGGAGCTTAACACAGCTGAATTCAGACTCCAGGCAGACTAAAACGAAGACGATCTCAGGGCACATAGAGGTAGAGGGACAGATAACCGTTACTACTCGCATTCACACATCACAATGCCTGCATGGAAGACAGGGGTGTTAGTAGTAGTATACTGCACATATTTGACCAAAGGATTTAATCAATTTTTTTGTTTTGTTTTGTTTTCAAGTTATTGAAGTGTGTAGAAGCCAAGTCATGCTGCTCCCGGGTTTGTGACCATTCTTGGGTCATTGTCACAGTATTTCAGCAAAGGGATGTATGTCATACTCTTGGTAGTGTAACACCTAAGTGATTGTGCCATGTTGAACTTTGACATGTTATCACCACCTGTGTGAGATTTCAGCTTCCTAGTGTCTTCTTTCTATCCTTTCCATTTGATGCCTTATATCTTTGATGTAAATATAATATAATTGGAAAAATCCCCACACATGGGTTACAAAGGCCTGTATCATGCAAATTCAACCTTTTGGAACTTTTAATCATCTTCGAATGCTAGCTATTTTTTGAACATAACGACCCCAAAGTGGTGTTTTTTTTCCATTCACGCACATCTGAGCTTTTCTGCTCATTGCTGCACTCTTGGTATCAGCCGCACCCGATAAGACAAAACGACAGGTTCCTCATTTTGGACGTCACTAATTAAATACTGCCACGCTGCAGTTTGACTTCAAAAAAAAAAAAGGGGGGGGGGGTGTTGGCAATATGGCTGGCATTAACTATGGAGAGTTCCTCTGTTATTCATAGACAACAACTCCAGGAGCCGTTTTTACATTTTCTTTTTAACATTTTCTTTGGTTATACTTCTATCGTTGCAGCCAGGCCATCAACTCCAACTGCAGTGGAAATTTCATCCCAGGAGTTGACTGGTAATAGTTCATCTTTGTAGTGACCTGAATTTTAATCATAAGGCTAGACATATTTGCACACTTCCCTGCACAGCTTCTCTTCAACGTGATACGTTGTTTTATTTATTTATTTTTCTTTTAACATCGATTGTGTGGAATCCAATCGGAGCCAATTGAGTACGTCATCATTCAAAATTTTCACAATTTTAACGTGACTTATATGTTATTTACATCTGTTGTATTTGCAATGGCACATGTGGAAGAGTGTTTAGCACCTCCGCCTCACAGTTCAGAGTCCTGAGTGCAAATCCAGCTCGCTGCAGCCTTCCTGTGAGGAGTTTGCATGTTCTCCCCAAGCCGACGTGGTTTCTCTCCGGGCACTCAGGCTTCCTCCTGAACTCCAAAAACATGCATTGAAGATGTATTGGACACTCTAAATTGTCTGGGTGTGATTGGCTGCGTGCCTTGCGATTGGCTGGTGATCCCTGCCTACTGCCCGAAGACTGCTGGGATAGGCACCAGCTAGCCAGCGACCCTAGTGAGGATAACTGGCTACAGATAACGAATGAATAGATGGATGTGCAGTATGTTCCGCAATGAATTATTTAAAAACTAATTACCTCATCACAGCACATATCTAAATGAACCAATCATGAGAGATTGCAGCCACATATATTTGCTTGTATTATTCCTTTCTCAACATTTTTTCATCTTCAACATTCATTCATCTTAACATTGTGATCATAAAAATGGATGGAAATCACTTTAGTTGCAGTTGGCTCTTTATGCTACCCAAATTACTGTCTGGACAAGTGAGAAGATTTGTTCAGGTAATGATTGACAACCTTCACATTTGGACTAATGATGGTCACCTTTCAGTTGTAAACATAAAATGAATGCCACTGACATCCGTTTTACACATGCACTCTGGTATACACATGCACACAGACTACAAGTAAACCAACGACAATTTGCAAAGTCTGTAAATGAAAGCCATGACACCAATAAAAGAACATGTTTCACACAATGGCTATTGTGCAGCTTCTATAATTGCTTTTTTTTAACAAGCCACACGGAGAAACCATTTTCCATATCTGCACAATTTTGCGATGCACTCAGAACAATAAAACACGTCAGCCTCTATTAAATGGGAAAAAAAAAAAGTCCAGGGCATGTTGATCTCGAGTGCCTCTGTCCATCATGTCGAATGCTGGTGACACTCAGTCGATGACAATCCTTTTTATTAATCATGACTGACATTTGGAGATGGAGCCTCAGTGAGAGGGCCAAAAGGAATACCTTAGTGGGAAAAGCAGGTAGAGATGAAGGCTGAGGTCACACTGTGCCTTGAAAACGCCTGCATGACTGTCATGATTATATATAGTGATTCCAAACAACAACGTGTCAGATGTGGAAAGAGGCCAAATGTAATTTCCCCCATATGATTTGATCATTTATATTGAGCTGATTGAGAAATACAGTGCTCAATCTGCAATGAAGAATGCTCTGCACACAAGCGGTGACAAAACATCATATGTAGGGCAGCTGTGATTTATAATGGCTCTAAGATTAGGACCATTAGAAGAACGCGTCTCCACAATGACACCTACCCACTAAACTGCAACTCACTCATGCGTTACAAACAGCAGGTGGCAGCCTTGTCACAATTCTTCTTGCCAACCGAACGCGTACTTATCCCCCCACCCCCCTTTTTTTTATATTGTGAGTGCAGGCCCAACATACTTTTTCTCAGCACTGTAGTTGTTTACCAGTGAATATGTATTTGCCCACTTTCATGAGTTCTGTGTCTTTTTTCTTTTGCAATTAATATAACGATATATGAAATGCAGATTCTTAATGATGATTTTAGTTATTATTATAGGTTCAGGGGGCAATTGCTTTTTCACATAGGTTTATATTCTTTCACCCCCTCGGTACATAACATGTTCATTTAGAAACATAATTTCAGATATCCTTGTGTGATCTCAGTGTGATATCAAAAGTGGTTTTATGAAATGAAACATACAAAAAAACCTCGCACAGAAATCAGAAAGGGGCAAATACTAATACAGTACTATTTCACAGCACTGTACATACACAATAGCTTTCATGTAAAACTTAAATCCTTGACAATTCCATTAGATCAGTGCTTCTCAATTATATTTGGCAAAACCCTCCCAAGAAAGAGAAAAGAAACGAAAGTGCATTCAAGTGCCTGGGAAAAAATAACGCCAGTCCTTATTTTATCACAATTACACTTCACATGGCAAAGACAAATCCTTTTCCCTGGGGTCTTTCGTGCCCCCCCTCGGCATTGCCTCGTGCCCCTCCTGGGGGGCCAGCCCCATTATTTGAGAAACACTGCATTAGATCATGATGATATACTTTGAAAACGCTTTGTCATTACTCCAATTGCTTTAATTAAGTGGCCACAGTTTTTTAAAACTAAATAAAACAAAAAAGAAAAACAGGCCATGAATGATTTATTCATGACGACAAAAGAGTTAAATATTACAACGACATAAATGATTTACATGTTGAAATGCTAGCTTTCCTCTGTGCCCTTCTCAAGTGGATATCCTGATGGATCTTATACTGGGCAACAGATGAAAATCAAACCCATTCTTTCCATTGTCCTCTCATCCACCTCGCCTACTAAAAGCCAACTGGAGGAAAGTAAAGGGGAAACAAAACGCCATATGCAAGGTGGCCACTGGCATATCTAAAAGCTCACATCCAAAGATGTTTTGGATGTGTTTATTGGCAATGCCTGTGGAGTGACTGAGCCTTGGCCCACTCAACGTTATTTATCTTCATGTATGCTCCACGCTAACCGCCATTCCTCTTTCATGCCTTTCTACCAGAAACCTTAGCAACACAGATAAACACATTCAGCAAAGACATTGATTTCTGGCTCAAGGTTCACATTTTATTGTGCCCTGTGACATCCACTAATCTTACTAATACCACCCTGATGCCAAATAGTAAACGCTGTCAGGCTCCTCGCTAAGTCAGGTGATGTGTCTATAAAAAAAAAAAAGCCTCATTGCATTTATGACATGAAAATTTATGTCAAGAAAACAATATTTCAACTTGTGCATTGGAACTTTGCACTCAGTTTCCATATTTGGAAGCAACAACATTTGAAAAAAGTTAACGTGGTAGTTTTTGGAGTAAGAGAGCAGCAAAAGCAATTGTACCGTAATTCCCCAAATAATTCCTTCCAAAACTATGGGTACGTCCTATAAACGGTAACTTAAACATGTTATTTTCATTTTTTTGACCTGTCAGACACATAAGCTGAATTTTGCAGCACACAGCATATTGTTTGTTATATTAGCTTCTACTTAGAATAATTACTGTAACGGGAGAGCAAAGAGGGCGGAAGTCTGATGGCCGTTAGCAGCCAGGGCCTTTTACAGTTAACAGCAGCTCGTGTTAGCTGAGGTTGTCAATTAAATGAAGCTTGCAGACTGAACCAACATCTGAGTCCATCCGTGTTCACACGCAGGAATGTATACTAAAAAGGAAAGGTTATTTTGGCTTTCTCTGATTCATTTAACAGTGGCAAGGTAAGGAGCCAAGTGCTTTGTTAGAGAACATGGAAAGGTATTCAATTTGACGTTCATTAATTGTGGTCTTTTGACGTATAGACACAATCGTAAACTTAAACTGTATTAAGAGGAAAAGGAAAAACAACCGCTTCGGGCCAGTTCCAACGTTACACTGGTGGAGCGTTCATTGACCGCTCACAATGTGGGAAATCGAAAACACATTTAACCCACAGCATATATGTACACAGTCACCTTGAGATATGACCACAAGAAAATATGAAAAATTTACAATTTACACAGTATCAAAGAAAATGCCAGAATTTGACCCCCAAATTAAGGGTGCGGCCTGTACACAAACTTTTTTTTGATTTTCAGAAAACGAACTACCACCAACAAAAAATATATATATTTCAGAGTACAAATGACCAAAAGTCCAAACACATTCACACATCTCGAAACATATTAACAAAAGCCGAAACAAATTACTTAAGAAACACCGTACTTATGTGCAGATAGCCATATGATCCAGTCCGGAAGCTGATGCGCCTTATACGCCAGTGCGCCCTATATATGATATTCCCCGAAAGAGACATGTCCAGTGAGATTGTTCCCTATAATATGGTGCACCGTATATTCCATAAAATAGGGTAATGATAAAACCATATATTCCACAATAATAAAACAAACAAAACAAAGGAAATGTTTAAAATACACTTTAATTTAAATTTCACAGATATTGAAACACCTGAATAGTTTAGTGGGCCTGAGCCTGTCTGAGGAAGAACTACAGTCTATCATCCAAAAGTAGTGTTTTTTGCTTCGCAAAATAGTCAAGTAAGAATGTAATATAGCACTTAATATATTTCAGACTAAACTTGCGAGAACAGGGTGAGCATTCATTTAGGCGCTGAAGATTGTGTTCATTTGTGTTTTCTCCTTCCCACACGTTTTACCTTCAGCAGTAATAATGGCGCTTGTTGTTATTACTTTTATGTGTCACTCCACTAGTGTTTTTTATAAAGAAAGCACACTGGAGGCGACCTTAATGTTTTCCTTTCATCTGTACAGCGGCTAAAAGCCTCTCATGGCTGACCTGTGGCGTGGGGAGCATGAAGTCCCCCGAGGACTGTGATGCATTACATGGGGGCATATTGACAGACACATTCCACCCAGCACTGCAAGAGTGTAATTTATTCGAACAAGTGCTCCACATATGAACGGCAACCGATATGTAGCCGGCGTTGCAGGCGCAGTATAAAGTGCATTCCATTTTGAATGGAAGCATTTGCTGGTTGCGCGAGACGCTCAAGGACCTCGAACTATGAATATCATGCAGCTGACATGCGTTTTTTTTCCCCCTAAGGTGCGTCTCCTACACTCGGCGCTATCAGTGACATCTGAGTGTTTTCTATGATTAATCCCCCCTCCCCATGCACTGCATCCACACCTAACCTTTACAGTGGAGGCACTACAAAATCATTTCATTCCCCTCCTGTGGAAGAGGTTGTCTCAAGGACTGAGTGTTCCCATGCTCGAAAGCTGTGCCGGGGCCTTTTGTGAATGGATTAGTTACTATTAAGCTGCCAGGCCTGATAAATTAGGATTTATAAAGATTATTACAAAATACTTATGCCCTCCTAATACTGCTGATTGAATTTGTGAAACGCTTTGAATTGCTGCTCCGAGATTATATAGAAATGTATGCTAACCAGGCAGATTGTAATGCAGGCAGGCAGAAATGCAGCAAAACCGCGCTTTGTTTCAAAACACCAAATTATTGACGCCCTTGAAGTGACTGCGCTATCTAGTCCAGCCTTCCACAATCAGTGAGATGAGCCATTTCCCGGGGGAAAACAACCATGACTGCTATCTTTAAAAATTCCCTGCAACCTTTAGGCTTGAAGACAAATGGATGGTGTACCATTTTAATTGCCTACTAACACCCTCCAGTGTAAGAATCTAATTATCTTTGGTCCATCGTATCGGAGAAGCCTATAATTGTTTCAATATTACACATCCAAAGGGGCTGAAACTGCAGAATCGCCAGATAATGGCTTCTGAAACAAGTTTGCCTCCCAGAAAACATTCGTTTGAAAAGGACCAATCTTCATGCTATATTCATTTACCCCAAGAGCAACGTGGGAATACTGAGAGCTGACCATGAGTAGTGAATGCTCAACAAAAAAGCACAATGTGACAAAGATGAGTCATCATGAATAACCCTCAGATACAAAACATTCATTTGTATTCACTCGTGAGCTACATTGTCTGGAATATACTGTACCTGCATGATAGGATTCTAATTAAATAAAGTGGAAAGGCCATCAGAACTAAAACAATCTGAATAATAAACAACTTTAAGCCCCAATCCGACTGGGAGGGTGAACGTTGGGAATGTTGGCGAAAAGGAGCCAATGCGCGTCGGGTTTGTTGTAACGTATTCGGGGTCTATGTTGTTTGCCGGGCGTTTGGTTGATGAGCACCAGATGTCAGCTATTGATTGTTTGAATGACTGATTGATTGTCGCACGGACTAAAATGTCCTTGCGACAATACAGGCCGCTGGCGAAAGCCCGGCACATGCCGGCAGCTCCAAACGAACTCCGCGGGGATCAAAAGAGCAGCCGCCCTCCCACACTCATCATTTGCCCCTCAGTGGGATAGCAGCTGAAGTCTGTTTTCAAACAGTTGCACGTCACCCCAGAATACAGTGACAACAATGAACCTTGTTGTTCAGCATTCTTATCCATAAATGTGAACCATCTGATGCTAATGGACATAAAAGTGTTGATGCATCGCACAAACCTCTGTTATTGTAGTTGTCATCCTTGACTGTGGTTTTCGTAGACGGTGATGTATTATCTACAAGAAAATAATGATTTAGTGACAGAGTGTTCGATAAGAGACAATGCATGATGGAATCAGACTTATTAATGCAACTTGGTTCTTCTGTTTAAGATGACTCCAGTACAAAAGGGTACGACGGGGGGAGAGTGAATTGCTTTTACATGCTGTTATTTTATAACTCCCTGAAAAAAGTGACTCCTGTGGGGCGACGTGAGGCTTTGAGAGTGGCCCCAGACTACACTTGGAAGGATAAAACTGCCAGAGAATGTGAGCCATTCGGCAGCCATTCGAACCTTTGAATAGGTTCCACATAGCGGTGAGTCAAACTCTGGCTGATGGAGCAAAATAAAAGGCCAGCACTTGGCACATGAACAAAGGCCGAACAACAACAAAAAAAGGCTCAACTGGACCAGGACAGTCCTGGCAATATGACATGACATGACTACAAACTATCATAGTTTATTGAAATAGCTTGATGCTGGAAGGTGGATGTAGCG
This sequence comes from Hippichthys cyanospilos, assembly GCF_059441005.1. Classification (NCBI taxonomy): domain Eukaryota; kingdom Metazoa; phylum Chordata; class Actinopteri; order Syngnathiformes; family Syngnathidae; genus Hippichthys; species Hippichthys cyanospilos. The sequence goes on along the minus strand of NC_142376.1, from coordinate 15,178,933 downwards.
TGACATCAGGTTGAAACCCAACGCTAAATAACAGGCCAGAAAAGGTTCACCTCAACCAAATATGTACAAAGTGATGATGTCACCTATTGCTGGTGTTGGGCCAAAATCTCTTTTGTCCAAATCTAGTCAATATACTTTTCTCCACTGAACTATACTATTGGTTACAGGAACATATTTTCACAGATTACTGATTGATATTATGGGTTAAAAATGTCTTTGTGTCTGACAAACAACCAGTTAAATCAATGTATAATACAAAATCTTGCCATTAAAACGATATTTTGCTCCATAGGGATTTCTGGGGCCGATCGATCAGTGGGTATAAAAATAACCGAACCAGCGATCCTATCACTCGATTGGCCAATATATCGATTTAGATCATTGATTTAATTGCTTCTTATAGCTTTACACTGAGTATCAACAAAAATATCTATTTAACATTTGTATACGTGCCAACAGAATGGGACTACAGGGAATTTTTGGATTTCCGCTTTTTGTGTTTTGTTGAGAATCAATATGCCCAGAACCAGAGGTCGAAGTATTGTTGTTGGTTTTCTTTTTCGCGATGGATTTTCTAATTTGCCTAGGTAAAACAACAAAAACAAACAATGTATGGTACATGTTAGAGCACGGATCCGTAGTATTTTGATTTATTTATTTTGTTGCGGGGCAGGGGCAACGTTTCACAGTGAATCAAATGGCAAAAAGGGAAACTAAATTCCTCTCCAAAGTTCTCCAAAGTTAGCAGTTGACCAGTTCCAGGAAATGCACCCAAGAGGTTGGGCCTTCATTCAAACTCAGATTTTGAAAATAAAGTTCTCAATTTTTAGGTTTATTTGTAAATGACCACCTTCTTGCAACACACATTCAATAAAGCGCAATGAAAAATGATTGCTATCGATCAAACAAAAATAGCCAGGCAAGCAACAAACAACCATCAAAATGCAGTTACCTCACACGCTCATGGGGAGAAAATTCCCAAGTTGACAAAAACCCTCAACTAAACTTTATAAATCTGGTACTTGTTTATGTAAATAGACCATGCTGCTTTGTATTGGTTCCCGTCTTTATTCAGGACATCAGCGCATGGACAAATGTCAATAGTTAAACATGATAAGCAGTATCTGGGCGATACAGGCCACTTGCCAGGATGGAGCATTGATAAAAGGACAACGCGCTGGTGGTGGCGTTTGTTCTCCAGCCTAGCACATGCTGCTGGGAGATGTTTCCTTGCTGCTCACTTTAGGTGGTCTAAAGGCATAGTGCCAGTGAGCCGGATGAAGAGAATGACGCTGGGAATTAGTAGCGGACATAAGCCCTTGTAATGCAGTGTACCTTAGCTGGCATTAAATAATATTTAACAGCAACGTGTCAAATCGTGATCCAGCTTGTCAGCCAAAGAATAAACATTCAATTTCCTCTGCTGCATACAGAAAAAAAAAAAAAAAAAAAAAAAAAAAACTCGCAAATCACTGTCACGAGTCAAAGCTCTGCCACTCACTCAGGTTGTGTGTGCAGTAAAGGGGAGTAGGGTGGCGTGTTAAGGTGAAAAGGCAACCATGAAATATTCTGTCACTCACCTCCCTCGTCTGCAACCTCCATGTCATTGTCTGGAAAAGGTGGAAAAAGGCAGCCTGTCAAAGCTTGTAGCTGATACAACAAGCCTTTGAAATGTGTTTCTTGATTATAATTACAATCGCTTCATAAACCACTGCTGTGTTCTGCATATCTGTTTAGCATTTCATTTCAACGTGATGGCATTCCATTCCGGAAGGCGTGCCGCTCACTAATAATGCCGCAGACACATTTGGTGAGAAAGTCATTTTGTGTCTAAAAATGTCTATACCATGGTAGTTTTTATAACTCAAATCCTTCTTCTTACCCTCACACCAGTCAGACATTTCATAACAGCCTCTGTGAACTGCACTGTCACACGTTCGTGGTTCTAGGGAATTATTGCATCGAAATGACTTACCTTGTATGTGTGTGGCGTGTGCGTGTGCGCGCGCGCGGGCGAGAGAGACATCTCTTTTCAATTAAATCTATACAAGTTGGCTTAGCATACATTACACAAAACCTCCCGTTTTCTCCCGGAACAAGGCATGTAAGCAGAGTCGGACAACCGGGTCTTAAAAATCTCTTTGATTTTCGAGGAGCCCGACGGCGCGAACCAAGCATGTTTCTACTCGGATGGGTTTGCCGCAAAGTGGGAGAAGAGAAGACACCTTTGGATGTTCCTTCCTAGGCAGATAGAACAACTGCGCTCGGCTCCCATTAAACAAACATACAAAGATTGGGCTCAGATCAGCATGCCGCTCGAAGGATGACACTATATGCTGTGTTTTGCATCGAAAAGTACACACATGCTATGAGTAGGGCAATATGGCTGCAAGAGTATGTCTGTGCTATGATTGCGCCGTAGTGAGCAAGCATCCACTGTGATGAAAGGCTTTTGTCATCTGCTCTGAGCGCATCAGAGCTCCCAGTGGAGTCAGTGACAGCCTTTTTTCTATTGTATAACACTGAATAAAAGGCTACAGTGCATTCATCTGAGCCTGCTTTGGGAAACATGGAGAGTCTCAGCTACTGTCACATGCTATCACATTATTACCACTCATCAACACTCTTTCCTGCTTTGTTCCTTTCCCTCACAATGTTCCATCGCTTGCTTGCTCACTCTGTTACTCACTGACTGACACATTCTCCCATTGCTCAATCTATCCATCCATCTATTTTCTTTAGCTGCTTAATCGCACTTGTTAGAAAAATATCACAACAGTTTCCTTCTCCATTCCTTTCGCATCCTTCCGTAACCCGCTGTCTCCTCGCTATCCTCCCTCGGGCTTGCGTGCTTCAGATTACTCAATGACCTCATTTAATCATTGAGAACTAGTCTAATTTAAAATTGTCCAAATCTTTGAAATTTCAGCCACTCCGCAGGTACATCTGGTATCTTTAGTTCTCCACCTAAGCAGAATTATTACCCTTGCGATGAATCAAAATGAAACATTTGCATTTACTTCAGAAAGAAATGATGGCTTTTTGCCCTTCTTTATAATATGTTATGAACCAAACCAGGAACTGAAAACTAATTCAATTATGTTTCGCATTTTTTGCAATGGCGGATTGAAATATTGTCTTGGTTTGTCAATATAAAAAAGTGAATCAAAACTTCTTTTTTTTGTCAGATTCATAGATTAATCGACAAAATAATAAACACTAAATAATAAAATAATCCTGTTTCAGATCTTTAATATATGAAATAGTTTTGAAATGCTCTTCCTTCCATTATCTATTCATTCCTTAATTTACTCATGCAAATTCATATGATACATTTTTGTGCCCCTCATTCTTTTCCGAGCTCACTTTTCCTCTCCTTCTTGTTTTTATGCTTGCCTTAGGCATAGTCTACACCTGCCTGATTTTTGCATACTGGCGATAAATGTCTCCAGTTAGCCCTATTTGCTAAACGTGCCTGCCCCCCCCCAATCAAAACCGAATGTTTCAAAACCTCTGGAAAAAGTGGAGATTTTCCAAATCCTTCGGATTTTGGATTTTCACGCTTGAGCTTAACAAGCTTCAAGCAGAGATTCGCACATCACACTTACTCTTTTCCCGCCAAAGACGTAGATACCGGTGACGTCAGAGGCGGACATTCTTTCTTATGGTACATGTCAGAGGCAGAGGCAATGGTCCTGATTGGACAGAATTTGGCGACAATACTGCCGCATAGCAACATGCCACGCTTGTCATGGATGAAACCACACTATGCTGGATTTGTGAAGAAAATATTTCTTTAAATAAACAAAGCAATGTGGATGGAGTTTTTTTTTACACACAACGTGGGGTAGACTATACTGTACTGGTTTAAATAAGTCAGGTTATGTGTAGACAAGGCCTTATTTATACATAGTAATTTTCAGTCTAAGATACCCTCATGCTACATAATAATTTCCTACAGTATTGTCTTATCATTATGGCATGAAAGAAGCATATGGTGCATCCATGGTCTGCTGTCTTTATTCGAGCTAGAAATGACTTAAATGTTGCATTTTTCGGTTACTGTTATAGAAGCACCTATCCAGAAATGTGTAATCCAGCGAACCCACACAAGGAGATAAAAACAGACAGAAAAAAGAACTCATCAACCAATGGGGTGCAACCAGGAATGCATTGGCAAACCATGCTAAATTGTTGCGCAAGTAATGTTTTGTGTTGAGGGAGGAGTATTTGCAAATAACTCAAAGTCTGAAATGTTATTTGTGAAAACAAAAACAAAAAGCAGTGGCTAACTTTAAATTGCACAACCGAAAGTCTTTAGCAAACCTGTTGGTGTCGCTGTAGCGCAGGCCAAATGAGAAAAACAACAAAACTGATAGGATGTGAGTCTGATGGGACTATAAGGCCTATGTATTCTCACTTTCTACATGTCTGGAACGTCTGCCTAAACATGTTCACAGATGTGCTTAAAGTGTATTCACATATCTGCCAAAATTGACTGAGAAGGTGTGAGCCAGTGCGCTTTCTGGTGATCCAATCGCTAACACACTGCGGTCTTCTCATTTCCCTGCCCTGAAGGAAAGCCTTGTGAAACCAACACAGACTTCATTTTCACCCCTCACCGGGCTGCTGCGGCCCCTCATATCCTCTGTCAACATATTACGGGTGTGTGAGACAAGTGTGTGTGCACAGTGCAGCTTTGCCACTTCCCGAGCAGTGGGGGGTAGAGGGGGCTCGCTTCTGTCACAGACATCTAGTTGTGGGGGGCACGGAATTGGGAGTCCAGAGTGTATTAACAGCCATGTAAACAATTTTCAGTCACAAAGTCAGTGAAAACGTTGGTGAGAACACCACAGCCCCTACGGATCTAGGGAATGGTTTCATATTGTCAGTGCTGAGGCTCACAGAGGGGATAAAATGATGGAAACCAGCTTGTGGGCAGCCATCCCGATCATATTAGTAGAGAAGTGTAACCAGAATCAATTTTAACGCGGTTTAACTGTCTAAAACCACAGCTGCCTCACTGCTTGCCAATTACACGGAGTAAGGCAAGCATGGTGTCAATCAAAAACAACCCGATGGAATCATCTTATTCTGTATTAATTGGATTACCTACTCATATTTTTATATAGCTGCCTTGTTTGATGGCAACACTGTGTTTGGAATGACCCAATGTTTGTATTCTATACAAAAAAATCCCACGAATCCTTTTTTGCAAGCTAACGCAATTGGAGAATTGCAGGTTCAATCTCTGACGCTGGTGACCATGTTAAAGTGTCCTTGAGCAAGACGCTAAAACCTAATTTGCTTGCAGTGGACTTGGCAGCACTGCGTGGCAGCAGTCTCCATTCATAGTATATCTAAATGGGTGAATTTGAGCCTTTGTAACACGCTATGAGCACAATACAATGGTGTAGAAAGTGCTATAAAAGTCCACTTCATTTAGCATTTACAATCAAACTGTTATGTAACCTTCAAGATAGAGACGTGTATTCTCGTCGACAGGTACTTTGGCCTAACTGTGCCAGCTGTCTCATGTTTGAAGGATTTCTTCTCCAGGCGGCATGTTACAGCTGCTTCCACTTGTTTTGATAACATTTAGATCAGGGCTTGTCAGGATAGTCCAGTGTTTTGTTCTTAGTCAAGATTTCATTATAAAACCTTGTGATGTAAAGGAAACCCACTTGTTCACAATATAAGCCATCAAAAAATGCATGTCAATACAAAACAGCATATGAGCCATATGAGTATTCAAGCAGAGGAAAGGGAACTTGAGTTCAAAGAGTGACATGAAGACAAGGAGAGGTCTAAGTGAGATCGAGTGAGGACTAGTGAAGATAATTGGCAGTGTCCATCTGATGTGACACATCAAAAGCTCAACAATGGCGCAGAACCCAACAGTGTCTCAGGTGTCCTTGTGAAGCATTGAATGCAGCAGCAAAAGACATCTGATTGCCTGTATCCAACCGTGAGGATGATGAAATGTTCTGAAGCACACCTGCTGCCATTCTTCGTAGGCTAAATGTCTTTGTACATGTTGGAATCCCTCCAATCAGCATTTGTTTGTTTGTTTGTGTCAATCCAATCAGCTTCCCAACCGACCTTAGAACTACAGTACCAGGTTCATAGTCATGGCAGAAGAAGTCTTGTTGTTACTATATCAATATTTCATCACAGTGTTGCTGCTGTCTATGAGTATAGTATGAGCATGTAAATAATGCAAATGACTTAGAGACATGTCCACAAACACTGAAGACCAAGTCCTTCTTGGAATATAGGGGAGTCATATCCTTTTTTCACAATTTCAAAAGCTGTCAAATGAAAGATACCTAGGCCACAAAGGTAAGTCTGAGTGTGTGTGTGTACACACACACACACACACATATATATATATATATATATATATATATATATATATATATATATATATATATATATATATATATATATGTTGCTTCATTAGAAAAAGAGTTAGGGAAGATGATGTAATCCCAGTTGTTTGCTTTTGTGATGTAGTCAAGTTTTTTTTTTCGTCGGGGGTTGACGTGACTTTGATGTGCACATCTGGCGACGTGTCTGTGCCATTTTAATTAATGATAGCATAATAACAGATGTTTTTTTCGCAAATGAAATTCGCAATTGAACAATTTTTGTGTGGGGATGCCTTGATGTTGGTGCACAATGATATATGATAGCAACATAAGGTATAACGCTAAATTAAACATCACACTTTTTTCTTAACTCAAGTGAAAAAGCAATTAATGAAGAATATCTGAAAATTTGTGATTCTGCCCGACAGTGACTCCACAGATGATAATCATTCCAACACTGAATCTTAAACATTATCTCTGTGACATGCGCAGATAGCTGTTTTGTTTCTCCTCCTTTGCCGCTTATGGCGAGATGTAGGGCAGTTATCCAGTGACAGCTCTCGTAAGTGGCTGGAGTGATAACTAGAGAACAACAGCTCCAGACTCTCATCTGAGAGCACTAATATGATGAGACGGGGACTGGGTACATGAAGGCAGGCGATATAATTAAGGTCTCTACCCAGAATGTAATCTTTCAGGAAGGCGGGCGGGACAGATGATGGGCGCACACAGGGAACAAAACACACTCCATCTGGGAGAAGCCAGACGTAGGCCTGAGAGCCGCTATTCCGTTGGGGAGGTGTGGGGTGAAAAGTAAGGTAAATGGGAGGTAATGCAAGGCTGGTAAAGCCAGACAGCCTCAGCTGAGTGGCTCCTGAGCTATTCAACACAATCCTCTATGGAGCCCCCATCAGAACTTGTTACGCCTTCTGCCCTCGCCAAGTAATAATGCTGCTACCAGGGATGGAGGGTGTAGAAGAGAGCCATAAAACAGAATGGGATAGAATGTAACAGATGTTTATCTCACATATATTGAACGGTAATAACCAAAGATTATCTGCGGCTATTAAGAGTTGCTACATTTGTTTTGTACCAAATGCATTTGCAACGGAAACTCAAGATGAGGCATTTACAAATTCCACTTGTGGTAAAGTTGTGGCATTGCGTACAACAAAAGACTAAAAACAAAACAAAGCCAAGCCAAATTCTGCAAATGTTACAATACAATGGCTTTGTAGTAAAATGTGAGCGCTCGACCTGCCAGACTGGAATTCAGATCTGTCTCCCGGTGAAAATATGCAACGCATTATGAAGCGGAAAACACGACATAGCGGAAATTAGTTTTACATTCAGCCAAAATTGGGAAATCACTAAAAATACACTCCAGGCGCTCTGTACGTAGAAACTAAAACAATTCTTAAAAAGTGTCATTTGTTTATTCATTTTTTTATTCATTCATGTTTATTCCACAAAAAAAAGAAGTGCTGACGTGTGCTGTGGGCCTGCCACGTCAAGGTAATACTGATGGAAACAGTTTAAGCACAGGCTGCTGATTGGTGTATAATATAAGATGCCGTCAGAGCTTGCATTGTCTTGAAGCCAGAAAACGTTCTTCACTTTCATATTCATACTCTTATTTGTTCTGCATGTACATTAACAAAATTGCGGGTATCTTTTTATCTATTCACATATTATCGCTCTCTCTCTCTCTCTCTCTCTCTCTCTCACTCTATATATTATATATATATATATATATATATATATATATATATATATATATATATATATTATTTACATTCTTTAAAAATGATATAATAGTAATCTGTTGATCTGTTACTGTTTGTTGCAGACAAAATCTATTTCAGACCTATTTTTAATTAGTGTCAATCTTTACATTATATGAAATAACGGCATCCTTATTAGGACTGCCACTGATCAGCAAAAAAGGTCATTCTGTTCATCTCCAAAGAAAGGGCGTGACCAAATCTTATGTGGCTTTTTATATATGTCACACAAATGTTGCAACTTAAATTTGAATATTGGTTTTAAATTTGAAATGAAAACAATCACACTGGAATATGAACAATAGATGATCTAACCTTGATTTGTGTTACATTGGCAAGTGCTGACAGTAATTACATCTACTCGAAGCAATTCCATACACACTTGTTTTACTAGATTGTCAAAATAAATTCACACTGTCAATCTCCCAGAAGATAGTGTGAGTATATTGAAATAGATTATATATTAAGGTGTCAAAATAATACCCACTTTGCATCATAAATTTCACTTTGACCAAAAAAAAAAAAAAAAAAGAATAGCCTGGATATCAATCATCACAACTATTTGTGTGTAGCAATGAGTGAAGCGCATGCAAAAGAATCATTGAGTAGATGAGACACATACCTTCAAAAATAATGGACATTTTTTTCTTGTAGATGGTAAAGTCAGTTTCTAGGAAGACGCAGAAAACAACTCGCGTGATCTGCACAAAAACAGGAAAAAAAGAATTACTTAAAAAGTAAACTCAGCACGTACAATAACAGCGTAACCAAGTGGAACATTATGGATATTAAAACTTTGTGCATTAGCAAGACACAATCAGTTTCGTTCACGAGTCTGATTAGGTACCATCCCCACTGAGACCACCTGAATTAGCCATTTGAGAGTGCTTTTAGAAAATAATGGAGCGCATAACCAGAATGAGTATTACCAAAAGGGTGCGTGTTACAGCAGAGCAATATCCTTCAAGACCAGGAAAGGAACAAGCAATTTAGAATACTTTCTCTGAGCATGCAATTTACAAAATTAAAACGGCAAATACATGTTTTTACTTCACACATGGGACTTGTAAAGCCATAATTACACTGATATTGGCATTAAAAAAATGGAGTACGCCAGCTTGAATACAAAGAAGAAGAAATGAACATAACTTACATAATTTGCTCAAATTTACCTTTACAATTTACAACAATCAAAATAAGAAAAATGTATGGATGCAAACATAAGAATATGACAAAAAAGTCAAAAATTCAGTCCAAAAGAATGCTGACTGCCGGATATTTGACATTGTCACTGGAAATAAGTGAAGCTGAAACTGGCTTGAAATGTTCATTCAGTCAGGGGAAAAGGAGATCCGAGCACGTGGCTAACAGTTATTTAACAGTGTAAAATCAAACATGTAGTGAACTACATGTGCAATAAAATCACTGATTTCTAATCCCAGAGGCTGCATTGCGGTCATTGAGGGGAGGATGGGAGCGTATGAGGTTATAGCAGGCAGGGACGGCATTGCTGTAATTACAGCATGTCAGCATTTATATTTTCTTTTCTTCCATATCAATTGACATAAGTGTGTATAGATGATAGAGTAATTAAGAAGTGCAGTCCATGTTTGTAAATCAAGTTTCATCAAATATGCTCTTAAATTTGTGATTTCTCACTAATTTTAGAATAGCAGTATCTATACTTATATTTACAGCTATGCGCCCATGTCAAAAGTTATGTTTGTGCTCATCAAATAGTATTCTCTTCTTTCTTCTCCTTTTGGCTTTTCCTTTCAGGAGTGGCCACAGAGAATTAATTGCCTCTATTTAAGCCTGTTCGATGCATCCTCTTCGCTCTTCATATCCTTGTTTCCCCACATCTGTAAACCTCCTCTTTGGTCTTCCCCTAGGCCTCCTGCCTGGCAATTCAAAGCTCAGCATCTTTCTACCTATATATTCACTACCTCTCCTCTGAACATGTCTGAACCATCTCAGTCTGGCCTCTGACTTTATCTCCAAAACCTCTAACATGTGCTGTCTCCATGATGCATTAATTCCTGACCCCGTCACTCCTGGTTACTCCCAAAGAAAACCTCTGCATCTTCATCTCCACTAGCTCCAGCTCAGTCTCCTGTCTTTTCCTCAGTGTCACATTCTCCATTCAAACAGCATGGCTGGTTTCACCACAGACTTGTACACATTTCCTTCCATTTTGGTGAAACTCTTCTATCACACAAAACACCTGAAACTTTTCTCCACCCATTCCATGCTTCTTCACCTATTTTCCACACTCTCCATTGCTCTGCTGACCCTAAATACGTAAAATTCTCCCAGTATCATCACTCTTCCACTTGGGTCCCTCTCATATAAACACGTATACTCTGTTCTGCTGTGGCTAACCTTCATGACCAATCTCCACTACTCTAGCTTCTCTCCAACCTTTTCTTTACTCTCACGACAGATCATGTCATCTGCAAACATATTCCATGAAGATTCCCGTCTAACCATGTCTGTGAGCCGGTCCATTACCATAGTGAACATGAAAGGGCTCAGAGCGGATCCCTGATGCAGTCCCACTTCCAATTTGAACTCTTCTGTCACACTTACAACACACTTCACAGCTGTCTTAATGTCCTCGTAGATGTTCTACACTGCTCTAAGATACTTCTCTGCCACTCCAGAATTCCTCATACAATGCCACAGTTCCTCCCTGGGTACCTTGTTATAGGCTTTCTCCAGATCTACAGAGACACAACGCTGCTCACTCCAGCCTTCTCTGTACTTTTCTATCAACATCATAAATGGTGAGGTACACTAGTTTGGTTTCTCGACATTTGACAGTAAAATGGGTGTCCATCTTTGATGGACCATCTCGATGGTCCGCCTACCTCTGAAAAATGCTATCCACCCTGCAAGCAAGTAATGCAATGCTTTAAACATATATTTTAGAATGAATATGTTGTAAAAAGTAGATTTAAGAAAATATTAGTCGATAACGAGACATTCACTTCAAATCTAGCAGCAAGTTTGGGTTTGTTCTTTCAAATAGCTGAGTTGTTGATATCTTTGAAGTTCTAGATAAGTGGACACCGGCAAATTTCCCGGAGCCACCTGAAATCAGATTTGCTCGACTGTATAATGGTAATTTTACACAATGACATTAGTGTAATGCATGCCATTATGCCATTGTGGTTATTTGGACATACTGTTGTAGAGGGATAAATGAATTTATCTTGTTTTGGTATGATTCTAGACCAAATACAAAGATCAAATTCAAAGAGGCCCCCTTCTGGTTTTCATAGAGACACAGATCTATAAATAGTTGAACCACCGGGGCTTTGTAGTAAATGTTAAGGGTTACTTCAGGATGAGGACATTTTATTTTTGCTGTATCTCTAGAGGACGACTGTTGATAAAATGCTGTTTGCTGTGTGTCCTGTGTACATGTTGACAAACGATGTGTGAAAAGTTACAACAGGATAATGTCAATGTTGCAGGATGGGAGCACCCCAGAACTTTCATTAGCCTTTTATGGAGCTTAATTCTAAAAGTGATAGCCCATTGTGAAACAAATTATAAAGGCAAGCCAAATAGTGAAACACAGAAAGGCTGTTGATGAGTCTACGCTTACCGCCTGTAACAAGATGTTCTGTTACTTAACCTGTTCATTTAGTTCATTTCAGGCGGGCCGAGCCCACTGGCACGGACGTGAAAATGAGGTGGAGGATGGCAAAACACACCAGAGGGGAAAAACTGTTGCATCTACAAATGAATGACTGCAAGGATCAGATTTAATCATGTAGAAAACGGAAGTCTTGTGCAGCATTGGTAATTTTATTCTTTCCAGTGAAATACTTAAGCAGAGAGGCAGAGAAAACATAAAATTACTCACTGCCATTGCCAACTATAGACATCAAAGATCCACTGGTAGGAGCAGTGAATCAGTTAACTCATTCACTGCCATCAAATTAAAAAGTAATAACTAAAAAAAAAATTATATTGTTCATGAGCTTTACATGCATTTTTTTTTTAGGAATTGCTTTCCTTTTTTGCTCATGATTGTATAAAGTTGCTCAACTAATATTTCACATTTCTCAGGAACAAAACATTAAAATACCCCTTGAACTCCCATCGTTACAAAAGAGAGCAAAATCATAGTTCATTGCTTATTCCAAAAGACAGACCTGCCTATGGTATGTTTTATTAATAGTGCCTTTCAGACGGCAAGAAAAAACTTCCCGATGTGCCCTGGGAGCTTGACTATTCCACTCTTTCCCACACCGCAAAATAATTCGGATGGTTGAACTTGGGGGTGTGTTGTTTTGGGTAGGTGTGCTCTTCTCAAAATCAGCAGCCGCCATTAGGCGATTCAGCAGTTGCTTTCACTATTGTGGTCAGTATAATATTTTAAAATAATGCAAGCAGAGAAAGAAAAAAATGATAGGTGGATGGGTGATGGGGTACAGGCTCTCCTGAGTATTTACAGGGATGAGGAAATTCAACAGCAATTTGCTTCAATAATGAGAAAGGCACAAAACGGCAGTTGCTGACAGAACACTCACCTTTGGGAAGTTTTCCCACACTCTAGTGCAGGGGTGGGCAATTCCAGGCCTCAGAACTTTCATTAGTCCTGCATGTTTTCCTGTTTTCTCTATCAAACACACCTGATTCAAATGATTAGGATTATTCTCAAGCTCCAGCAGAGCTTGTTGATGAGCTAATGGTTTAAATCGGGTGTGTTAGGGAGAGAAAACTGGAAAACATGCAGGACACCGGCCCTCGAGGGCTGGAGTTGCCCACCCCTGCTCTAGTGCGTGCTTTGTGACGTGAAGATTTGAAAACTAATACATGGAACGAGCACCAACCGCAGCGGATTTTCGTCCATCGATCGCGGTAAGTACAGATGGTCCTGCTCAGTCTGTGTATTTTTTATGAGGCTTCACATCATAAAGCACTCGCCAAAAGTAAGAAAGGTGGAAGGTGGGCGTTCCATCTGATTTGAATGAACGACGCAGGTTGTGAATTATTGTCGCTAGGTGTGAATGCAAAGTCTTGGGCCACACCCACATACTTGGGACCAGGAACACCTTCTACCAGGAATCCAGAGTTGTTTGGTTTTCAGGCTAAAAGCCACTAGTGATGTACACTTGGTGACACACAATAATGAAGATAAGTCCTTTAAAATGTCTGTAAGGTTAATACAATCTTTAAGATGGGAACAGTTAGACTAAAAATAGTTTGCTATTATTGTAAGAATGGATAGCACTTGACCAAGGATTCACTGTACATGCTGCAGTGAAAATGATGTGGAGGATGACAGAACACACCAGATGGGTGTACCACAATTATGGTCATGGGGGAAGAGAGCAGTCAACTTGAAGAAGGCCAATGAATGTTACAGAGCATGACAGCTCTGTACTACACTAAAGCTTTTTTATATTCTAAAATGGACTTCGTAGCACTTTCTGATGATATGTTTGAAAAGTGAGCCAATTGATATCTAAGGGAAGCAGTAATTGGGCTGAATGAACAACAGAGTAATCAAATTGAAAGAAATAATAATTACTTAAGATTTTCAAGACAACCAATGTGCACATAGAGATAGAATGTGAGTAAAGGTAAGTACAGTATGCCACTCCCCACAACCATCAAGGTTGAAAAAGTTAATGGAAGACTAATTAGAAAGCTGGGCTCCCTGCATGCCACCTTGCCTTGTCATTATTCATCCCTGATTGGAGCGTCTTTGCCAAAGGGTGTGCGCAACATGATTGGATATCATGACTGCTTCAGGCAGGAATGGTCAGTTTGACAAAAATTTGCTTTGCACTCAGGTCTGTGTGTTTCTCTCCAAGACAGACTTAAGTAGATTAAAACTTGATGTAGCTTTTTGAAGTTTCTACTGTAATCCACCACCCTAGTTAGGCGTGCACTGTATTTACGCATAGTACGTACATGCATATCCATATGATTGCACATATATGTAATGACCAAATACAGATGACAGACTTCGTCCCATATATGGGTGTTTCTATTTAGTACTCTATAAATAAAAAGATCAGCGATGTATTATGGAACATTGTTGAAGCATACACTATATGGTCACGATGATGTCTCAACTATTGAACAACTGATAAATACATTTACAGTTATATACAATGACTACATGTTTTGACTCAACTAACTCAAATGTGTAACTAATAGTGAATGTACAGTATGTGGCAAATATGCAATGACCAAAATATTTCTTTGACCATTAAATGTTTCTAGAATAGATTATCCTAACAAAGGGGTCGCTGTCCTCATTGAAACGGAAAATTATTTCTTTGGTAAATGGTTAATGCGATATATTATATAAGATTTATTATATATATATATATATATATATATATATATATATATATATATATATATATATATATATATATATATATATATATATATATATATATTAGATTATATTTTCCCTCTGTATTATATTTATATTAAATGATTGTTTTGAGCATACCCCACCTGTCTCTCTTCCAGCATTTTGATTCTGAACACTCTCCCACCATGTCCATACCTACCAGAAAGACTATTTGTTTGATATAAACGTCTGAAACAACAAAGTTGCTAAAATATCTTTAATAATATCATATCCTGTCAGATTAACAGTTTAGTTGCAATCAGTAAATTGCAGTCATAGTTAAAGCTGTATTTTAAAGAAATTTGCATTAATCTAATTTTTAATCATAATTATATGCTTTCTGTATGCTGATGATTAGATGCTTTTTTTCATCATGCTTCCTGTGCCTGAGTAGTTGGGAGGTGGAATACAAAGGCAAATCACACCCTGAAGTCGACAATGATTGGCTACCATTGTTTGTGGCCTAATCTGACAGGCTCCTGTTGTGGGTGGGTCGGATTAATATTTGGAAATAGCTATCAAATTCACACGGAGAATTATTTGGGCTGTGGTAAGTACATAACATGAAGTTATGCGTTGAGAGAATATTAAAAGGTATTCTACTGTATGTGAACCGGAAAAAATATTTTACTGTATGTGAATGTCACAGATGACTGTAGTGTGAGGTTCACTGGGTGCCCGTGACTATAGGACTTGGTTAGGCACAAACATTTTTTTCCCTGCTTGTATTCCCTTCTTGTTTTTTTTTAGAAGCTGCTTTTATATACAGTTACTGTTTGAACAACTGTTAGGAAAAAAAAAATGAAAAGATGGGTGCAGACATAAAAACTCATGCTTTGCTTTTGGCCAAGGTTGTATTGGGCACGCAGCATCAATGGATGAAAGCGCAAACTGGGCAGGTCACCAGGACTTCACAGTCAGTGAACATAAACAATGCAACTTTGTTATGTATTAACAACACTGACCATACATGGACACACACACACACACACACACACACACACACACACACACACACACACACACATACTCAAGCCAGTACAAGAGCTGTATCACAAAAATGTGCCATTGCGAAGATAACTGGAGAGGCTCTCAGTGGAGTCACAACCTCTGTCAAGACTAAACAAACTAACCAAAAGGTCTTGTCATAGTAGTATTAGGCTACACATCTTTTTTTAACAGCTTCTACAGCTTGATGTGTTAGGTCACACTCCCTTTTGGTCCTGACCTTATTTGGCTCATAAACTTTATCCAGAAAATGTAAGAATAATGGAAGCACTATAGTATTTTTATTGATAGTCATCAATAAAACTAGGTTAGCGCTAGCTAACTGGACTTCCACAACAGTAGTCTTAGACAGAACATTTGATCTAGCTCTTGTATTAAAGCTCATTAGATTGCACAGGTGCACCTAACGTTGTGACTGAGTATAAATTATTTCTTGTAAGAATTAATCATATCACACTTAGCGTTCTGCATTCAACAAGCATCGTGTGTGTTCATAATGGATAGCGTGTGTCATTGTTTGAGACACTAAAATATGCCAGCAAATTATTCCGCAACCAGAAATATCTCCTCATAAAAGACTGAAGCATCAAAGGCATCATCAGTAGGGCTTTGCCTCCTTTGTTGTCTACAATGTAGGTTTGGTTTGAGGGTTCACTTTGAGGCAGGCGGACCACGTCCAGGCCTTATTGCTGATGTAATTACACACACCTGCGTCTCCTGGTTCACAGAGCGTGGAGCCAGAGAAAAGTGGATGAAAAAAAAAAAATCCTTGCAGGGCATACTTTAATCAGAATAGTGTAAACAAATCCGCATTCATATTGCAGTGAAAAAAAAATACAAACATGTTTGTTAAATCACAGTCTACATGAGTTTATATATTTAATGGCAAATATATTGCATGCTTTTACTTCTGTAAAGCCGGTTGGATGTATTTCTGATATATGAGTAGTGCTGCATGAATACGAATACATGAATAACATTTCGTAGTATACTAGCTGTACAACGACAATATATGCATTCTATTCGATTCTATTCTATTCTAACAGTTATATCTGTTTAGCTGCATTGCAGTTATACCCTTGGCTATATTTTTTTGTTTCATATTCCAGTTCGTTTGGATCACCCCTCCAATGAAACAGGTGAGAGTGTGTCTCATTATAAGGTTCATTTCTGGACAACGAAATTACATAAAGAGGAGGGTAAACTACAGTTTCAGTAAAACTGACCAAGGGGGTACACAGTAATGCCTCGATCATTTCTGGCTTAATTTGTTGTCCTTTTGCATAATATTAATGTGCATGAATTTTCAAGTGACAGCATATTCAATAGTTGTGTGCAGTCATTGAATAAATGACACAATGCAAACGCCTCCAAAATGCACTTAAACAGCAGTGACAACAGAAGTAAACTGTAGTTGACTTTTAGCTTCTCCTTTCAGGGGACCCCGCAGTGACTAACTTGCATTATTATTTTTTTTTTTCTTCCCACTGGAAGCCCTTCCTGACTCATCGCTGCCACTCAATTGAGCTTGGGATGGTACTCCTGAGCTGGGTGTTTAGACACTGGCCGGGAATCAAAACCGCGCCAGCTGTACAAATGGCAGCACTAACATGGAAGTAAAACTTTACGGTATGTTAATTTGTAAGGGTGAGAGTCTTTGGCTGCCTCACGGTTCGATTCCGATTTTGACGTCTCCGATTCGATTCAAAATCGATTTTTGATTCAAGACGATTCGATTAAAAAAATTTAATGATTTCTGCTTCAATCTATAGAAGTGCAAAGAATGATCACACTATGTGGGTCATCTTTACAAGGCAGATTAACAAAAGGAGACTGTGTATTTTATTAAAATCTTTCCATATTACAGACATTATTATAGTTACATGACGCTAGCTTTATGTTATCTTCCAGCGACAACTACCAGAATTTTCCCTCATTTCTATAACTTCCTCATTTCTATTATTAACTTTGTTTTTCTATTTAGGTTTAATTTTGCCAGTTGAATAAACAGTATGGCAAAATCCAGCCAATGAATCCTTCATGACATGAATGTTCTACTGCAGGTCAATGTTTCATCTCATTTTAAGATTAGGTGACTTCGGCCACTCGGGGAAAGCTGTGAGAAGCTCAGTTTGACTTTGATTGACCCCGGGCAGCAGCTCCACCTGCAGCATGCTGGAGCATTATCATTTCAAAGAAGGCCTCAGAAAAGGTTGTCCCTTTGAACAAAACGCCTCCATCCATACATCAAAGTAAATGCCTGACATTGGACTCAGAGAAATGATGGTTACTACCAAAGCCCCACAAGAAAGTGTTGGACCGAAGAAACTGAACTCCTAACGCTGATCAATGTTAGATACTGAATAAATCACAGAGGGGACAGTAGGACGGCCAGCGCAGTCACTTAAATATTGCCAAAAAGACGACAGGAGTTTTGTAAATGCTTATGTACAAAATTATGCATGAGTGCTCAGCACAGTGTGACTAAACAGAAGTGATAACATTCTGCTAAGCTGCCTGCTTATTTCATCAGTGTAAAACATCACAAAGTGGCTCCTAAAGCTGTATGTAGAACAGAATATCAAACATTTTGACAGAAAAATGCTGCCTCGCCAGATTCGGGAAAACACTTCCGATAATATATCAGCAATTTGTATGTTAATTCGACAAATCTGTTATTTTTTCACACATTTGAGATCAGCTGGAGTGTAGCACATATGCGGCAGCAAACATTTGATTGCTCATTTTCAGAGACTATTTGCTCAAACTGAGAGCTGTACAGTATCTGTCAACTCCATTTAAAGTTAGAAACTGTGAAATTCATGTCAAAAGTACATATTTGTTACATTGTTTTATCTTTCAATATCCATTTGGAATCATCTTATAAGACATACATTCTCTTTCTGAAAGATGAGGCCAGGCTTTATGGATTTTAGATGCATCTGACTTGACTCAATGTCAACACAGGAATTATTCAATTTGCAAGCATTGCCCCACCAAGATGAAGGAACGTGTCGATAACCTGCTACAAGGACTGCAGATATTGTCATCACTGGGCAGAAACTGAATGTTTCGAGCACAATTTTGAATAAGAAAAGATGAACGATTCCCTACTAGCAAACAGAACCTGCAGGGGTACTTGAGCGATTCGCCGTGTTGTGCGTGTTTGACAAATGTTCTAATGAATTTGTCAATTAATATGGATAGTGATGGAATGCTTGTGTTTGAGACTGGAGAATACAGTGAGTGTGAAGGTGAAGGATTGGGTCTTTTTACATCATAAAGATGAGAGGAAGTGCAGCTGCGGACAAGGTCAGAGGGGAATGATGAAGGAAGGACTAATGTGAAAGTTCTATCTATGATCCATGACTGCATTGGTAATGATTTGACCTCTGGACTCTAGCCTATAACGATCTCTGCTGATCACGCTGCGTGCATGTGTGCGTGCAGCCGTCTGTGCGTATGCGGCAAATATAGACAGCAATAAGTTTAGATGAATAACATAGGGACAGGCAAATCCGCAGTATCAAATATTCTGCCTTTACAAAGGTAGAGAAGCTTGGTGGTACTGACATTACCTCATCAGGATAGGGAAAATATTAGACATAACTCAGACTGAAAAAGGCTGAAAGGGCTTTTGCTCATTCATGACTCTTATGAGGACTAGCAGCACAGAAAATGGATGAACGAATATTTTTTATTTGTCTCTTGACATTTAAACATTTTAGGGGGACAAACGCTGCAGAACATATGGTAGAATCAATCAGACATTTGCTCTGGTTTGATGTTGTCTAATACTTCAAAACCTGTATAGCTGTGCCAACTGTTTTTCTATGAAGAAGGAGTTTTAGTAGTCTTGCTTTTCATAAAAAATGGGCTGAATAACAGCTGGTTTGCCTCCACTGTAAAACTACAAACATTCACAGACATATGTGTGCTTGTCTGCTGAGACTTAAATTGTGAAGGCTGCAACAATGCATGAATCGTTAGGCCTAAGGGAACAGCTGCACACATATATGGTAAATGGACTTTCACTTAAATAGCGGTTTTCTACTTTGGGTACTTAAAGCGCTTTACACTAACTAGTCATTTACCTTCTGATGATGCAGCATCAGGAGCAACTGAGGGTTCAGTGTCTTGCTCAAGGACACTTCGACATCATCTTGATGGTCAGGGGATCAAACCCACAGCCTCTAGGCTGGGAGGCGACAACATGACCACCGAGCCATACCGTCCCACATACGTATTTGCTGATGCACAAAAACTGTGACATCAAAGTGGTAAAAAAAGTGCATCAAGAAGCAAATAATTTTCTGAGAAGCTTAAATAAACTGGACATTTTGTTGGTCACTGGCACAAAACAGACTAAATACAAAAAAGCTGCTATACTGAAGGCATAAGAAAATTGCGTAGGTTTTTTACTGCATCTCATTAAAGGGTACCAGTTGTGGTGTTGCATTATTTATTCTATCATTTTTGGGTTTTTTTAGGTTGGAATTACAGGATCTCGCAACATAGGCCTTGTTAAAATGCAAAACCCAGTCAAAATCCGAGAAAAAAAAAACAAAAAACATGTGGGTTTACCTGCACCATTGTTATTCATTTAAACTTCTCACTGTAGAACTCTCACATTAGTCCTTTCTTCATCATTCCCCTCTAACCTTGTGCACTGCTACACTTCCTTGAGGCCTCGTTTGGGAAGTAGTTTCATATCTGCTATTAACAGGATGCATCTCGGTCCGAAACACTCACAACACACAAATCTGATTTGTCTCTCATCCTTTTCTTGATGTCACACTACACGATGCGGCACACACACATTGAGTTGAAAAGTGGAAGCCATATGACACAATAGCTCTTATTTTGTAGTCATTAAAGTGTGTGTTTTTTGTTTCTTATCGTGGAGGCGCAAAGGAAAAGCAAGTACTTATTTACATTCAGCAGTATTATAAAGGTGCGTTCAATGACAACTCTCACAATACAAAGTCTGATACATAAAAAGCTCCTTCAAAGCACCAAAAAGCAACAACAGAAAATTGCGGTGGGCACGCGGAAACATTTTATCATTTATGTGAACCAAAACCAGAACAGTGTCATGTAAACTCCGGCAGGGAATGCAATTTTGGAAGGGCAAATGCATTAGCACAACATTGGTGTCGTAATTGCCCCTCCGACTCAGGACATAATGTGCCACCGTGCCAAATAGTACATATGGAAGCATTTCAAGCAAGAGCTGCTGAGTGTCAAATTATGAAATTAAGAAAGCTGAGCGAAAGCTGTCTCTCCAAACACACCTTCTCTCAGAGAAGTACGCGGAAAGAGTGAATTCCTTGAAGGCGCCCTAGTTGTTGCCCTTCTCGAAATTATACTACACCAAACACTACATGTGCTGGACGATGCCCCAGTTTTCATGTTGTTGCTACTGCAACCCGTCAATGGGTAAGCTATGTTGCCCAGTCTGGAGTCCCAACAAGTCCCCACAAGCTATATTGCCCAGTCTGAACAGGGCCAAATCGGATTTGGACAATTAAACAAATCGTATTTGGGGAGGACGTTGATTGGAATTAGATATGTCTGTAGTCTGAACTCAACCATAGTAATGTAGCTTTCGAGATCTAATGATGATTCAGTGTCTTGCTCATGGATTAGTCAATATAGTTGCCAGGCTTGGGGATCGACCCCATAACCTTCCAAGTAGGAGATACCGTACTCTATCATTAATGATGTTTCTTTGATGTATACATTTTTCTTTGATATATGATGATGATTTTTCTTCAATAGTCTTAATCTTGTTTCGTCTCAAAAACCTCAATGTCAATGTTTTGGTCTCATTTTGTGTGGTCTTGACAACACTACTGCAACATTACGTTGAGCAAGTTTTAGCAATCTTCTCCTGCAGCTTTGCATCAATAAATGATTTCTTACACCTTAAATCTAAAACCAAGCATCAGGCTTTGTTGGCTCTTCTGCTCCCAAGCGCAATGTAGAGAGAGGCCATCTTGTTGGGTGTCAAATACATTAAACATTGCAATTCTCCAGTTTCTTGATAGTCAATACCTATTCAGTCTATGGGGATCAGCCCAAAAAACTAAAACTAAAATAAACTGGTACAAAGTAGAGAAATACTTTCATGTGATCCGGTTGCGTACAACTCATGCGGATGATGGTGCAGTTTCTTTCGGTAGACAGAAACAATTTTCACACTACTATGGCAAAGTCTTAAGGGCAGAAAGTCATAGAAGCTAGTGGAAAACACAAATGAGATCCACGGCTGTGCCTGAAGCAAAATACAGCACTGGAAATGTTTATTATTCACAGATAAATCATTTTGATATTTCCCTTAGGAGTATGTAGGATACGGAAGAGTCAATGTGTGTTTTTGAGTGCAAGTTTGCCACGTTCACCTTCTCCTTCCTGCCGCATGTTTGCCCTGTTTAGGCTCCACTGGCTTTGACTCACTATCTTGGGAAATGCATGGTATGTGCTGGATCAGTCTCTTTTGGGTACTATAAAAAGCTTCCAGACAAATGGGAATCCAATCACAAGTCCCACGAGCAAATCTGGCTAAAATGCTTGCACATTAGTCTGATTTCCAGGGAGATTCACAAGATTAGAATCAGCAGTCAATGCAACATAAATGTCAATCATCTGTAGCCATCTAACATAAATCTCAAGATTTCCTCAGGAAAAGCTACTGTGCTACAATCATCCATAGTCCACCTTATGCATGCTTACCTACTGAAGTCCTAAGCCTGGCTGTACATACATAACATGAAAGTGCAGAAGAGTGAAAGGGCATAAACTGTTTTGAGTCTCCTACCTTGAAATGATAACAATTTTATTTCCTTATTACCTTAAACCTTCAAGGTTTTGTAATATTTACAGTACATGTGGTGTTTTTTCCTGTTGAGCTTTATGTTAAGAGGTTATGGAAGAAATTTCATTAGAGAGTACTTTGCTCCAACTACAATTTTCTTTGCAAAAAGCTACACTCCTTTTTTGAAAAATGCAGACATATTTTGTTATGTGTACATACTCCTGTGACCTGCGTATCTGAATGAACGGTGAGATTCTCAAAACCACTAGCAATTTATAATATACAATATTGCATCACCAATATGCTAGCTCTTAGCTGAGATCAAAGTTCAATTGTATCATACTGTATGTATCAATGACTGCATTTACAAGCAGTCACCCCTTTCAATAAATGAATATTGTAAATATTGAGGCTTTCAAAGGCAATGAAAACACTTACAAAAACCAAAATTTACACACCTAAATACAGTATATATTCAGATGTACAAAAACATAAATAAGATTAGTTACATAAGTTTATTAGTTACCTATGTTACAAAAGTAATTAAAATATTCGCCATGATGCCCTTTACCAGAAAAGCGTGGGGGTGGGTGGTGGGGTGGCACTGGCATTACTTGAATACATTGATTTCTTCTTGGGGTAAACAAAGAGGGCAAACTTCTAATGCAGCATAAAGCCACGCTTTTGCAGAGTTTTATGAAAGGGAAATGACCATACGTCTATTTGTCCATGACGTTACCTGTAGGTCGCAGCTAAAGATTTACATAACCTTCTTCACTAAAATATGTAAACAGAGATATTCTGAATGTTTCAGAAACCCGAATTTTGAACTTAACCCAAATTCAAACTCAATTCAACTAACTTCACAAGCGGTTGTATGGCAAATTGTGAGGAATTCGACATAAAACAGATTTTTCAAGCTAGTACTACAACACGTATGGCAGTTTAAAAAAAATAAAATGAAAAAAAAAACCTAAGAATGCAAAGGCTGCAAAGAGGACTAGGCTTGTCAAAACGTCGATATTTCTTTGTAAAGCTGTAAGTCAAGGTTACTTGAAGATCCACAGTGTCATCCTGCCATCACCTTTGAGACACTCGATCCAAAATTTGGCCAGAAACAGAGTAGTTCAAACAAGGACAACAGAGGTAGAAGAGAAATCAATTCCTGCATTTTCCTCGTTTTGCCTAAAAATCAAGCTGAGACAACCACAGTAAGAATTCAACATGATGGAAAAATTACACCGACTTCTATAATAAACAGGAATCACGCAAGGGGCGGACACCGTAGTTAATTGCGGCATAGAAAATGAACCATTTTGCACACAGAATCAGCGAGAAACTCTTTGGGAGACTGACAATAACAATGAGGCACCTGTTTTCTAAGCAAGGGTGAAAGAAGAAGGGTAAGAGCAGGAATAGAACCATTTTTTGATAATGTGCCCTTGTTTCAGAAAACTCTCATTCATTTGGATGAAAAGTTTAATTACTTTAACTTTTTTTTTAAAGCTATATTAACAATGTTTGATTTCCACATTCACATGTATGTTATTTCAAGGCAAACAAGTTCTTGAGTAATTCAAGTATGTCGGTTAAAAGAAATGCTTGAGGCATTTTTATTTTTCCCGGATACCGGCTTATTAGCGTTGTTATATTGATTCTGAATGGTTGATCTCAGAGGTAGTCAAACACTGGTCTTTAACATTAACCTTTTACAGCGTAGCTTTGACGTATCTTAGAAATATTGGTTTTCAATATTTTATAACACCACATGCTTTGAAAATAATTTTTAGACATAATTTTTACAGTTTAAAGTTCATTTTTATACATTACCTTTGACCAGTATTTTTGAAAGAATTTTCATTCAAAGAATAGATCACTCAGACAAAAATTATTTTTCCAAGAATAGGTCATTTGGATTCGGGCTAACATCAGGGGTGAGCAAGTCTTTGTTTCTTAGGCCGTATTCCTGGTGTTTATAGGATGACATCTGAAGAAGGACCTTGAACAGCCAATTTTTTCTTTCATGTGGATTGCCGCCGGAGGGGAGGGCATGATAACACCAGTTTGGACAATTGTGTAAGATACTCAGCTGAAAGAAAGTCAACACCATTTTGTCTCATCTGCTTGCCTGGTTGAGAAGTTCCGGGAAGAGTGTTAGAATAGAAAACAGCCCAGGATCCTAATTATCTAAATTTGCTAACCTTTGGATATCAGGGTCGACTAAATTGCTATCGCTTGTGCAAGTTTTTATTTGAAATCTTTTCAGAGAAATGAACACAGTTCTTGGCTAAGTTCATAATCGATCATTCATTTGGGCTTAGTCCCTGGTAACAAGGGGACACATTTGTCACATAGACATACAGTAAAAGTATGGGGAGATATATGTGTAAAATCTAATCTTTCTAGAAAGGAAAGTAGTGTGCTGTACAGTTTAAGTACAAAAACACACCACATTGCATTATCATCACCAAATTATCATCATTGTTGTTAGTATCTTCCAGAATAAGATTTTATTGCGTATTACTACTATGCATATGACAATAAAACTCTTGAATTCTCATTTACTATACTTCAGATCCATTTAAATGTCCCCAAATCAATATTATAGATAAAAAGAGGTTGACCGCCACGGATCTTGTGATTGTGTAAGCATTAAAAGTAGCTTTTAAATATGTCTATGTATAAATCTCTCTCTCTCTCGCTCTTTCTCTCTCTCTCTCTCATTCTCTCTCGCTCTCTCTCTCTCTAATGAATTATATACATACAAGAAAAAAACATAAATATTCAATTCATACAGGACATAAAGCAAAAGGTGTGTAATCAACACAACACAAAACCAGCATGTCCATGAAAAATATAAAACAAAATAATATACAAAACAATGTTTGTCTTAAAAATACTGAGGTATATTCATCTTTTTCATGTGTGCAACAGTTGATCACATAATATTTTGGTATTCCAATTTCGTGTGAAATGGCAATGTAATTTGTCCTGCCTGTTTTTACACTGCAGATGCACTTCATTTTTGTTTCATCTAATTTTATACTATCAAAGCTGTACAATTTATAGCTAACTTCAAAGACGACGAGTTGTCCACATGCTGTTTTTGTGGGAAAAGGCATACTCTTTAAAAAACTTAGTAAATGTAAAAAAACAAACAAAAAAAAAAAAAGACACTATTTTGCTTTTGCTTTTCTGTCTTACAAAGCAAACTGAAGTAGTATGATGATTCTATGTACCGTAGACCTATACATTGAAGAAAAAAAATAATTTCAAATCTAATTGAATCGTTTGGAATCAAAAATTGATTCTGATTTGAATCCGAGACCCAAAAATCTGAATCGAATCGAACCCAAAGAGAGTTA
The DNA here is from genome assembly GCF_059441005.1 of Hippichthys cyanospilos. Lineage (NCBI taxonomy): Eukaryota > Metazoa > Chordata > Actinopteri > Syngnathiformes > Syngnathidae > Hippichthys > Hippichthys cyanospilos. The sequence goes on along the minus strand of NC_142376.1, from coordinate 15,153,200 downwards.
AAAATTTCCACACCTAACAACCAGTGATCATTAAAATACACCAGAGTTTTGGTAGATTTATACCATTTGTAAGCAGACAGAAAATGAGAGAAAAAAACAACAAAAAAAACAATTAATCTCTCAGCAAGAGAACTATCAGGAGTGTGTGGTACGAAAAAAAAGAAAAAAAAGGTTGTTTGACATATTACATGAAACAGGAACAACTATCAAACGTGAGCAAAGAAGCCTCTTGCCAGGTTGGAAATGGTGGACTTTCTGCGCCGCTAGCTCACAGGTCAAGGTTTTCCTGGTGTGAGAACAATGTATGACAATTTCCACCAGTTAAACAATGCACACAAGAAACTGTAACCAAGATAAAAATATGTAAATAAGGTTTTACACTATGTTTGCATTTTATTAATCGACCTCTCAGATTTTACTTTTCTGCGTGGAAAAAAAAGCTGTTTAACATTGACTCAAAGGCCCAGTTACGAGCTGACTTGGTGGTTACACACATTTGACATCCGGATGCCATTTAAAGTGATGCACAATTATTTTTTTACTCCAACAAATGACTAAAGGCGCAGTGTGTTCCTTGCCTCACTTTGGATTCCTCTGATTAGTTTTCTAAGGCTCAGTGAATTCTCTTTTGGTACTTTACTCAAAGGGCTTGTTATTTTACCAGCATTGTTAAAGACAAACTCACCCTTCAATGCAGTTAGACACATAGGCTAAACTGTTTGCACTCTTTTAATAAGAAAGAACACCTCGCAACAGTTACTGAAATCACTTGAAACTGTTATTGCAGTCACTGAAATTAGTCACTTTTCCATTATAGTTCCGAAAGGTGCTTCAAAAAGGTGCTACATAACAACAGCTGCCAATCAATTGGGTTAGGATCGAGTGAACTGTGCAAGCGTCCACTACACAGCATATGCTCATAAAAAATGATGAGCAGTCAGTCTTGGCCATTGGTTTTGCGATGATTCAAAATTTGAGTTGTTGTTGCTTGATGTGGCAATGTCACAGACTACAGCCTATCCTAAGCAAAGAATCTTTCACACAGATAAAATAAATAAATAACTAAATAAATCAACCTGACAGACAAGAAAGCAAAACAGTACAAACAATACACAAATTATGTTTTACAACAATACTTTACCATATTTACAATTTATCATGTACCAATTGATGAAATTGAAGTTTGGAGTCAACATCTTTATGAGCAACGTGCACCGCTTGCCAGGCTTATTTATCTATAAGCGCAACCTCTCATTCAAGCTAAAACACTTTTATTCATCAGCCAAAATGACAGTGATGTCACAGCCCAAGATGGCAAGCGTTTTAGAATGATCTCAAAGGAGGTTCTGAAAAGTGATTTAGTTGCAAATGCAGAGGCCTCAAAAAGTGGCCACTAAGGGCGGTGCAAGGCCGTTTGAGTGTGGAACTAGTACATAATAGCGGCTTTGTTACAGCCATGTCACAGGTGTGAAGGGTGAATTCTCCCAAAAACAAACAAACAAAAAAAAAAACACAAAGTATGTCTTGAGGAAAGAAGCATCAAGTATTAATACCATTTAAAATGGCACAAGGTGTTATTTTGCGTATTAGAAATTAAGCAGTTTAACTATATTTTGTGGTTTAGTGTGGAAAATTGGTAAAGGATGCATAAATAACAAGTATAGTTCAGCTGATAAAACTTTTCTAAATTGGAAGTAAAATGTTTCATTGCACAATTACTTGGCAATGTCTTGTTTCTTCTATCATTCAATCTTTTACCAATAATCATTTTCTCTATGCCAGAGCCTCTTTTATTTGTTACATATAGAATCTTAAAACATATTTTTTAAATCATCCTTTGTGTGGACACTAAAGACCAAAAAATTAAAGCTTTTTGGCCTATGAGCTAAAAGGTTTTTCCATCAATCATACAACGCTGGTGCAGGTAACAATTTAGCACATGTGTGCACATGTGTCCATTGGTACAAAGGAAAAGTCCATTAGTGACGTGTAGGCTTTACTCCAATGTACGCAAGTGTGTCATAAGTGGTGGGGTGGTGGGAGGATGAAGATCTATAATTAGTTTCTAATTCCCACTTTATTAGATGCCGAGAGGGCCAGAGTCCTGCCAAGATGAATTTGTCACGGCTTATGAAAGAGGAATTACAAAGCTATTGATTTATTTGAGGAAAGGAACAAGCACAGCTCATTGAACGACATGACCTTAGTTCAGTGTCCTCTTGTCAAGGAGATATAATTTAATAAGTGAGGAAAACAAATGAGAGGGAGATACTGGCATCATCCGCATTCCAGCAGGAAGGAGGAGAAAAAGTTTTTCAAGAGTTTTATTGTCACTGGCATTGCAACACCACACAGTGCAGTTTTTATTTGGTTCACTTCCTCAAGCAGACCACATTCCATAACCGAGCAAATAATAAGGTAGGCAATAAAAAAGAAGCTTGATGTCACTTATCGTGTAAATCTACATAATATTCAGATGACACCAACATATATACAAATCACACACACGCACGCACACACACACACACACACACACACACACACACACACACACACACACACACACACACACACACACAGTACAGTAGGTGCATTCCACAAACGTTGTTACAACCCCAATGCATCATAGGGCCATGCAGCTGCAAAACTGACGCAGGTAAAATAAATAAATTTTAAATAACCCTCAAAAACATATGTACACAACAAAGAGGAGAAAAACAAAGGGCATTTTCTAATCATAAGAATTATTCTTCTTTTTGAATAATTTTGTGAACAGAGAATGTATGTAATTTCATCTAATTTTATCTGTTAAGGAACGGTAATTAAGTTAAATATACCTTTTCAATTTTTAGCTTTCATTATGCTGTTTAAAACCTTGAGACGTGTGCAAGTTAGCACCTGCTAATTGGGATCTGAGTAAATAAGGCCATTAAAGGGCCAATACTTTAACAACATGTATATTATTGAGGGTTTACTTTACTTATTTCCTTTTTAAATCCAACACAATTTCAGCTTTTAGAAACAGCCCTCAGTATGAGGAAATGAAGTCTTCCACTAATTCTGCAAATTATGAAAATTTAAATGAACCTTATTACACAAAATTAACACTCGAGAGAGCAGACCTTTATCAATGTAGAGCAAATTATGCAACCCCTTTTTTAAATGTTCTCTTTCACAGTATTTTGCATTTTCCACCGAAAAATTATGAACAAGTCAAACAATGTTTATGCAGCACCTTATTATGTTAAAATAAAATAAAATAAAAATCAACCAAATAACTCAGATGTGTTCCTCCTTGACCCATGTAGCACGCCTCCAGACAGGCAAGAGCTGTTCATTAACCTCCAAAAATCAATGAAACAGTAACATAATTCATGGAGGTCATTCGTTCATTTCTTCATAAAAGTTGGTCATTATTTCATTTTTTCAAAACTTAGTTTAACTAACCTTTGTAAAGTTTTTTTATGCAGTTATTTTTGTACACCCTAATGAGAGGATGTGTCTTCTGATTTTTTTTCAGGGTTCTTATGGATTTCATTGCGATTCAACGCAGGGCTCACCCATATCCACCATAACATGCATAAAACAATACACGATTTCTGTAAGGACATTCACATGAGACTCGACATCAATTTGACCTGATGAGAGAGTGTTTGGAGTGTTAAAGTAGCGCTGGCTGATAAAGTAGAAGAGCGCTGTGAGTTTCAGAAACCAAACTACCACAAAAAGAGCATCCAAAAGACCCCCCAGAGTAACAATAAATATCGTAAGTGCGTCTAATTGGCATTGTGAGTGGATGAAAGACAGAGCCGCTTCAAATAAAAACATGGAAAACAATTATCAAATGACTTGCTGCCTTTAATGGGATATGTGTGGGTGAATGAGAAATTAAAACAATCAGAGATGAGAAAGTTGCACCATGAAATTTTAACCTCATACTGCAAGAGGCTCAGATGTAAATACATGAGGTGTAGTGGTCAAATTATGCTCCCTTATGCAAATTAACATGAGAACAATTAGTGTAGTTTATGAGATGATGTGATGAAAATGTCTTGTTTTAATTTCATAGAATAGTCGCTCATGGTACAGTTGAATGCCCATGAGATTTGTAATTCAACCGTCTAGTGAGGAAACATTTTCTGGCAAAATACGCTGAAGTTGAATTTCTTCTTTTAAGAACCTTGGGATACATCGCAAGATCTGGTATGGATTTTGTGGCTTTATTTGTGGATAAAATAGTATTTCCCAAAAAAAAAAAAAAAAGGACCAACCTCAACACATGGTGTTGATTTAGTGTTTCTGCATTGTTACTTCCTATGAAGTAGGTACACTGATGACGCATTGCAGCACCCTTGGATTACTGTCATAGCTTCTGTGAAGTGTTTTTAGGTTACCATTAAAAATGACTCATTGTAATTTTACTCATAATAACTCGAAAAAAAAAATGTGCAAAATACAGTAACATGTGGATGCCACATCATAAAGACTTCATAATGTTCTTACGATGAAAAAAGCATGGAGGTCATCTTAATTCAATTTCAGTTATTTCCTCCAGGGCGGGGGTGAGGGGCTGTTTTGAAATCTTAACAAATTGGAGGTCTCGCTGTCCCAGAAAACTAGGTTCAACAAAACCAAGCATTGTGAACCATTTGTACCTTAGAGGTGACTCAAGAGATAGATGCTACTTAATTAACTTGACACCCACGGTTGTAATTAATAATGCTAATACAACATCACCTTATATGTGAACTTATAAAAAGACAAACAAGGATAAGTAGAAGAAAACACACGGCAGAACGGCGATGATAAATGAGCAGGCTCACCAAGTGACTAATACCAGGAGATTAGCATAGAATCCCTGGCTTGCTGTTAATACTATGAACAAGAACAACTATTTTGAAAGTAATGTACCCAGTATAGGATCCAATTAATGTCCCTAATAAATACATGCCATTAAAGATGTGTCAAGGGACTAATTATATCACTGGAGAAGAAGTTGAAAAGCACGCTGTGATTGGAAATTGGGGGCTTGAGGGGGGAAGCACCAATCTATCAAGAAGTCGCAAACCTAATAAGCTCATTTTCAAGACCTTCCTCCCAAGTCCATCAAGACCTGACATAACAATGCACCACAATGTCCAAACATAGCAAATGTGATTCATCTCGACATAACAAATGCCGCGAGGTGTCAGGAGAAGCATGAAAAAGACTTCGGAGGGGGAACATTAGGAGGGTGCACGGGGACACAGCGGTTTCCAGCAAGGCTGTCTTAGACGCACTTCTAACCAGGTCCAGGTGGACGCACTAACACTGACACGTACACCAAAGTGGGTCAACTCAGCCACGACGAGGGAGAACGCTCGAGGAGCTCCACGCATATCGATGAAAATCCTGTTTTTGTTTTGGACCATATACTCTTACATGGAAGTAGAACTCTCACGTTGACCGCGTGACCTCCATTTTAACACTCTCCTATATCACTATTCTGCATGCCTGTATTTTGACCTTTTCAAATTTCGCTTTAAAGGTTGCCCATTCAAATGTCTGCGGACTACGCAGGCTGCGGCTCGAGTGAGCGCAACTCTCCTTGTGACCTACAAAGCTATTGTTTGAAAGGAAGTGAATTCATCACAACTCTCCACACCGCTCTGTGCGAACTATCATGTGAGGGGAAGAACGCTTCCTCAAACTCAAGTGCCGCTCAACTCTGCACTTTGAAAAGCTTTTTAGGCAGAATTGGTTCAGGGGATCGCTGAAAAGGAAGCCCGGCGCTCGGTTGCTTTGAGAGGTGAAAATGGTGTTCAGGAGCTATTGAAATTTTAATCAGTCTACGATATGTCTGTGCAAGACTGAAACACGGGCTGAGCTACTGACTGGCTGCTGAACTCCACTTGGCGCTGATTACAATATGTCTGTTTTTTTTTTTTTTTTGTACCGTCCCTTTTGGCAAAAGATCCGGAGTAGAACACGTTTTCTTATTATATGGAACAGAAAAATTACTCGTCGAGAACAACATACGATTTTAGTATTGGAAATCCATACATTCTAGAAAAATATTTAAATGTCAGGAAATAAATATAAACAATTTGAATGTCCATCAAAATCAGCAGTGATGACATGTTTTTGTTAGAAGTTTGCATTTTGTTTTTGATTACAAAATGGAATCAGACACCATTTTTTTTTTGTTTACGCATCAATCTGATATTCAGTTTTATTTTTAAGTGCTGTTAGATTTAAAATACTTGTAACAGTGCTTATCACAAGGGAGTAAAATGATAACTGTTTGAAAAGAATCAAGTATCTGATTTACGATCAATCTCAATTATATGCAAAAGTATTCCAACATAGATTTTATACATATTAAACAAATAAATAAAAGCACACTTCCAAGGAAGAATCAACATAATGTCACATGCTAGCTGTCTGCTGCCAAGGCCAACTACAATAATATCAACAAATGGATGGATGTCTATACAAAGATAAATACATAAATAAATATACAAATATGTTTTTTTATGGAGGGTAGCTGACACCCTTGACTAACGCTTACCAAAAATAAGCCGATTGTGCACTGTAGCACCAATAGATGGCAGTGTTTCCACACATACAACATAGCTGTTCCTTACATGCAATTCAACAGTCAATCTTTCATATAATATAACCAATATTAACATAGACATAGCACACAATATTCTGTTGGCTTTGAAAAATGAGTGAAAACGCTAAATACTCTGGCCCTCTGGAGGTTTACTTTTCCAATGACCCTTGGCACCAAAATAGTTAATTTTCAAGTTTGCTATTACGGCGGTGGTTGTTACCACCTAGCGTTAATCCTCACAACTTGGTTTTTATTGCCATCACATCACGTCTTTACAAAAATCTGATTCAATCACTATCGTTAAAGAACACTAAGAAACCCCTAGTCAATTATGCTGTCATGGAATGATGGTACAAGTCTCCAGTGTTAGTAACAACGTCTTGCGGCGGTTCGACATTTCAAACTTAGAAAAAAAGTTAATCATTTCATTGATTCAATGTTAAACACTGCAACTGTCTCAACAATTTGGCCTTTCTAGAAATCTATAAAAGTTGACAAACAGTACAGAAAGAAAAATGATGGGTGTGAAATTACACACAGTCATACAGTAGTAGTTTGATTAGCTGTCAACAAAGAATGTGGTTTCACAAAAGACGCATAAACATGCAGATTATTGAGGCACTCAAACCAAAGAAGGCTGTTGTAGACATTCCCTCTCCCAAAAAAACAACAAAAAAAACAAAAAACAAAGAAGAAGAAGATAGAAGCTCTAGGAAGCCTGAAGACAAACAGTCACTTCAGGAAAGACTGTAAAAATAGGTTACAATGGTTTGTTATCAGTGAAGAGGTTATCTCTTGTTCTCAGTGCACTCCTCTTTCCAAGTGTCAGACTTCGCCTCAATTTCCTGGTGCAGCTTTGAACAAACATGGTCAAGTGCTTGTAAAGTATCTTAGCCCCACTTACTATTATCTCTTACTCCTATGTCTTCCTTTAGGGCCTAATGAAGTGCCGAGAACATTCTTTTCTCGTTTTCTTCATCGCACTCCCATGGCAGGTGTAAACTGTAATTTACCCAATTTATTTTTAACAAGTGTACCAAAACAGACCAATCGCTGTAAATGATGTGACAAGCCAATAGTTGCAACAACCTTTTGAGCTTGAGATTTTTTTTTTTTTGCTTTCCCGCTGCTCTTGCCAGAGTCATGATAATGTTATGATAAACTGAAGTTTTCAGAAAGCACTTCCATAAATAGTGGAACAATGCAGTTGGATAAATTAGCTGTGGTTCTCACAGTTTTGTCTTCACAACTTGACTGTGTATAAGAAATTTTTGACAATATCCATACACTAACATTCTCTTCCCGTATGCATCTTAAATTAATGTGCTGTGCATGACTTGTTTTGGGGGGAAACCTGCCTGTCTGGCAGAGGTTTATATACTATATATATATATATATATATATATATATATATATATATATATATTTGGGTACAGTTGTGTGTGGGGCTTAGGTGGAGATAACGTTGAGCCCATTGGCAGGAATTTTAATTGTAGGTCTACACTTCCTGCCTGGTGCAAAAGTATATGAATTAACAAGAAGTGTCATATTTGTTTGCGCTTATTCTGTAACCAAAAGACTTTAGGCACAACAGTTTTATATATATATATATATATATTATATATATATATATATATATATATATATTTGGGTACAGTTGTGTGTGGGGCTTAGGTGGAGATAACGTTGAGCCCATTGGCAGGAATTTTAATTGTAGGTCTACACTTCCTGCCTGGTGCAAAAGTATATCAGCAAGGTCAACAGAGAGCTTTGCAGTCCAGGAAGAGAGAAGGTCAGTCTTTCATCAGGAAGATGTACTGAAGAGCCAACAGATGAGCACAGCAGCACAAGGCTATGCAGACCTGAAAGTTATATCTTCTGCTTTCCCTGATAAGAAGCTAAGCTTGACAGCCTTTTCATTTTTGCTTCCCAACTTACTTCCTTCCATTGAACTTTAATACATTTTTTGTGAATAATATTACAACACAGCCCTTTTTTATTGTTTATACTTTTGTAATTAAAAATCTCTACTGAACACGCAACCAGGAGGGCATGCAGCCATCAGATATTACTGATCTTGCAGCAGTTCACAACCACCTTGGGGCAAAATGAAAAAAAGAAGGAAACAAAGAAACAAACTGTTTTGTTTTGTCTTTTTTATTACCTAGAGAAAGAAAAAAGCTCCATAAACAGTAAAATGTAAAGATACAAGATTTCAAAGTATCATCACACAGACCCCATTAGTTATTGTCTGTGCAATTTGAGGAATTTAACTAGTTGCTATTCACTTAAAGTGCAAATATATTAAACATATCCAAGGTTGTTTTACTTTCCCTTTTACCTTTAAGTAATGATTTTTTTCCAGACTGTTTTGCTATAATTGGCCCAATGCAGTAACTGTAGATTCAGAGCAAATATGAACTAATGCTATACAGTATATGTCATCTGGATTTCAAAATCGGCATACGCCAATTAAATTTGACATACTGCATAAAGAGAGCTTTGAGGTTTAAGCTGTGCACATTTATGAATATGTATTCTTTTCACACATCAATTGAGTATCGGATAAATGCCCATGATGTTCTTTTTCTCTGTCTTAAGTGTAGTAAGGCAACCTACGTCTAATTAGCTGATTTAAACAAGAGATTCGAATTATGAGTAAAACTGTCCCATCACCTCAAGGCTATGAGACCATATGTGCGAGTGAGTGTTTTGTAGGAATAATAAATGGTCTCATATGTTTTACACTTAAGAAGCATTCAGCCTTCATGAACTGCATGCCAACATTCACAAGGAAAAAAATACGGACACATCTGTAAGATATTTCCCAAGATGACGATGTGGATTGGAAGGTTTGATTTAAGTGTCCCAAGTCGTAGACAGCAGATATTCTCTACTGGCCAGGTGACAAGAGACATGGTGAACTTTCAGAGGTTTTGAGAGGGAAAAGAGGATAGAAAGGTTTCCAAGCAAAGGCAGCACAATGTGCAAGAAAACCTCTCCAAAATATGCAGCATGAGCAATTCCAGGAGGAGGATTATGGTTTAAGTTCCATCTGTGAGATGGACAGACAAGTACTTAGCAGACAATTGCAATACAATTTCTGTTGTTTTGACCACTCATTTACACAACAACTGTAGGAGTTGGAAAGTATGAAAAAAAAACAAAAAAAATGTTGGGATAAAGGAAAAAAAAAAGGTGGTATAACCATTCATGTAAAAAAACACAGACTATTTTGTAGAAGGGATGTGGTAAGCATGTGTACAGTATGCCAGATTTCTTCATAAATCCCATACCATTGGTGTTTATATGTATCATTCAAGATTAAAAAAAAAAGTTCTATTGTTTCTCTAATCCGTTAAATTGCAATTATATAATTGTAATATATATAATTATAATATATATAAATGTAATATATATAGTTATAATTGCAATCTAGGCATCGTATCTCTAAAATCACTACTTTTCTTCTCCAAAACAGCAAGTATCCTTCGCATTAAAAAGTGAAAAAAGCAAGCCATTTCAACAATTTTGAGTGACTTACAATTTGTAAAAATAATAACCACATATGTGGATTTATCAATAGTAGAGATAAAAAAAATACAAATTATAAACAATAAAACATGAATGAATAAGTATATTCTCCAAAATGTGACTATTGAGGTTTTGACACAATAACAGTGATTTATAAAGTGCACTATAAAAAAAATGCACAGTAGTATAAAACTGGACAAGCAAGGTATGCACATCACTACTCCTTCCGCTGTTTTTGCTGCTCTGTGTAAATGCCGATCATTAAAAGAAAAAAAAAACGGTGTCATCTAAATCATACGTGAATTATCATACAGAAGCCTCCATGTTTATCCCACATGGATTCGAAAGGAAATATAAAGGAACTTTGAATTAGGGTTTTGCCTTTCCTTGGGATTTTTGAGATCTTTCAAAAGAATGTCAAATTTCAGCAAAGGGCGTTAAGAGATAAAGATTGCGAGGAAAGGAGTAGCACAAAAGGAACCAAAAGTTACACAAGGTTAGCACCCTTGCAATCAAAGCAATAAAACTCAAGGGAACAAGCCACACCTCATGTTTGGCATTAGAGTTCACAGCAAGTTTTACAAGCTCGCTGCTTGTGCCCTTCGCATAATATGACATTGCATACATCTACTAGCACACACATTTTAACAATTGTCCAAGACCTAGTAGAAAATACCATTTACCCTCGTCAATGTGTGAAGGCTGAAGGCACACATAGTATTTCTATTCTTGAATATTCTTTCATTTCGTCCAATTTTTTTGTCTTGCATCTCCTTCCAGTTTTCATCACACTTCATTCAAATTTCAGCATACTTAGAAAAACATTCACAACTTTACAAATTTCACATTTTTAACCTTTCCGGAAAAAAACAACAACATTAATTTCCAATTAAAGATTCATCAAAACAGATCAATTTAATGCAACTTGGAAATTCAATATATTCAGCTGCTCATTCGATTCATCTTGTAACACATTTGAATATTCATAATATTCCATCCATCCAGCCGCTTATCCTCACAAGGGTGGCTGACTTGCTGGTGCCTTTACCAGCTGACTTGACCAATTGCAGGTCACATGGAGACACACAACCATTCATGCACCCTATCACAACTAAGGACAATTCAGTATGCAAAATGGTGATGCTGGAGTTGATCATTTCACGTGCGATGTTGCCGTATTGAAAATTTGATCAATGAAAGGTTGACGAACGTATGACACTAAACTGTGTTTGGTTATTTGACTGAAGTTGTCTGGGCATGACTTCTGTTTACATTTCTTGCTCACACAGAACATGTCTTTATTGTTCAGACAATGATTGGTGCTTAACTATAGTGCAAGGTCTTTGCACTACCGTTAGTAAAAAGTAGAAAAACTAAAATGCACACAATGACTACAGCTTAACCTGACAGACTTTCATCCACTTGATTGCAGAGTTAGGCTTCAAACTCATGAAAGGCTTTATACAAAACCATCCGTAAGAACCCTTGATACAAATTCAGCAAGAGATGTGGGATGGAAACTTGCTGGATGTTTTCTAACAAGACCAATCTATTTCCATCCTACTGACCACCAAGGCACATCAGTGCACAAACCTCAACTTTGATGCATCTGTGACATGCCAAAAAGTTGGGGTTGTTTTTTGGGGGGGGATGCAGTCATTACAAGAGTAATGCCTGAATCTCCCCTCTCAGGATGATATCACATTGGATGAAAACATACTCATTCCAGCTAGCAGCGGATGGCAGATCATTCCCATGTGGCCATTAAACATGGAGAATCAGTAAAAAGTGTCAATCATACATGATGATATCAGGAGCTAGAGTACATGCAATAGATTTGTCATATACCGCTTTTTACATTTGGACATGAAAACCCCTGAAACCATACATTAAAGGGTCTCGGCAGTTAATGCGTTTTAGTTAGTCCTTTAGATGGCTTTTATAGGCCATGAAACAAGGAGCAGTTCTTGAATAAAAATGGAAGGTATTTTCTTTGAGAGGGGTAAAACATGAAGTGAATATGTACAGCTAAAGGAGTTTGATTCCTTCTTATCGGATGAGATTTGGAAGGAGGTACGCCATGTGTTTCTATGTAAATATTAACAGTATTTCTTTTTATTTTTAACTGAATGGATGTTAAGCTGCTGACACAGTTAACCCAATTCACCAAATAAAACTCAGGAGCGAGCACTGGATGGAAAAATACGGTAATATATGAAAGTATTTATTTTTTCACAGGAAATTACTTTAGGTGTGACACAAATGAAAATAAATAGATAGAAAAAATCCTCCTTTAGTGCATTTATTTAGCTGTAAAACAGTAAAACATTAATAAATTGTCTAATTTTAGTTTAATAACTATAACTATAACTATAACTATATATATATATATATATATATATATATATATATATATATATATATATATATATATATATATATATATATTTAAAATTGGTTGATTCAAAGCAAACTTCAAAATGTTTCTGCCAAGCATCGCTGTGCGTATGTCGTCTTAGCAAATATATTCATAGAGCTGTTTTAAGCTTGTTTTAACATAACTAGTGAAAACAAAAACACATTTGGATGCAGTTTTTATGCACAGACCATATATAGTTTGAACCATATATAGTTAGAACCACAGGTACACTTTAAATTACAATTAAATGAAAATGACGTTACATGGGCTCAAAGCTCAAAAGAAAAAAGTTTTGAAGTCATTATTTGTACATGACAAATAATTTAGTCATCAAATCTATTATAGGCAAAAGTACTGCTGAAAATAGCTAACAAAGGTGTAGCACTCCTTTAATAATCAGAATAACAAAGAGGTATTTCAGTATCTGTTACTCTCAAAAGAAATGAATGAATACATAAACAAATAAAACATGGAATACTTTTGAATTACAAGTGTCTATTGTTGACTTTCAGAGTAAATAAGACTAATAAACATTTAAAATGTAAGAAAGACGGTTGGTACTTTTTGGAACATGGCATCCTCATGAAAATGGTTAGAAAAAACACACACACAAAACTGTCTTACATAGCCGAACGTCTAGAACAAAATGAAGCATTAAACATGCCTATGCTTTGAGTTCACCTCATAAATTCTTTGTGACACATGCAAAAAAAAATAGAGTATCTCCAACTACTGCTGTTTCACTGACTATAGAAACCCTGTCTTCCATTTGATTCTAACTCGTGATAGTAAGAGTGGAGATTAACTTTAATGGGCGAGACCCATTTAAATCCCTTCAATTCCTTCCACTGAATGCTTTGAAATTACATTAACCTTTTTTTCGACACAATTTTCAGATGATTTTGAAAGAAGCCAAGTATCAGATCACTAATTGACTCCTAAGGACAGGAAATGTGGTGGAAAATGAGAATGTAATGACATGCCAGAAAGACGGCATGCTGATAGCGGCACCCTTACAAAAGCCAAAATAATGGTTCTGCGTTTTTTTTTTTCTTTTCTTTTTTTTTGTAGAGCTCTACATATCACATTTCTCAATTTCAGACATTTTATAATATCCTTCTTTGCCTGCAGGAAAACTCATATGTTTCAGTAATATGCTAGATGGATTTAGCGCTTTAACTCTAAACATGTGTGCTTTAGTGAAGCCATTCTGCACACCAGAAAACTCTGGCTCTTATCGAGTCATTCAATTATTTCTAAATAAAAGATCAAGAAAAAAAAATTGGCACAGAACATTCACAACTTGAACTCTGAATTAATTATGATGATGCAGTGATAACATTTGTAAAATGAGGTGACTTATTATAGACGGCATTCGATAGCAACGCAGCAGACAATTGCGATATGAATTACCTCCTTTCAAGACAGGGAGGAGATGATGGTCATGCGTTTGAAATTTTGTGGAGAAAAATTGTTCAACCAAGTTCGTGTGGTAGTAGTTAAGATTATAGCTAACGTCGCTATCAGAGTGGAAACTCCAAATTTATATTCAACTCGTTCTATGGCACTTCAAAAATTATTTCCACCCCATTACAATTAACTACAATTGGACTAAACGTTCCCGCACTTCAACAAATGTTTAAAATAACATTGTTTACCAATAATACATTTGATGACAATGCTAATAACAGCAGTAGCGATGATCAGTAACATATTTACAGTCAGGTCCATAGAGTTTTTTGACATCAACAATGACTCAAAATACCAACAACATGGTGGTGCTGGGCTTCGTCATCATCTCGGGCTTCGTAAAAGGCGACACGACCAATTGGAACCTCACGCTGGACAACTACACCAGTTTCCTGAATCAAAGCAACGGCAGCAATGTTGAAAAAGATTTTGGGACCGGCGGATTTGCTCCGTTTGGCCTTGCCGGCATCCTGTCTGGTGCCGCCACCTGCTTCTACGCCTTTGTTGGCTAATTATTCAGTACTACCACATACATAAGATGGCGGCGCGTGCATACGCAGCGGCCACTCGCTCTCCCGACAATGCGTTGTCTTGTGTACATGTAAAACGCAGAGGATAGTGAGAAACGCTATTTCGATTCCTTTGTATGTTAAGCACATGTGAAGAAATTGACAATAAACTTGACTTTGACTTTGACTTTGACTTTGATTTATATGAAACAAATACTATTAACTTCAGACTTTCAACTTTAATTTAAAGTTACTAGTTTTGGGAATGATCTGCTTATATTTAGTCAAATGATTTAGAGCATTATGAATGCCGTTTTTCAGATGAACAATGATCCGAACTGACTATTATCCTAATTAGTAAATCAACATCAAATTATTGTGTGAAATACTTTACTTCATAGAGTTTTTTTTTTGTTTTGTTTTTTAAGACTGTCATTGTTCCAAAAATAAAAGGGGTTACCATCAGTGATGTTATGAAATTCTTATTCTGTGAACTTCCCTGAGCAGACTTCCATTCAACAAAATAGAGGAAATAATAAAGTAGACACCAAAGAAAAACAGTATTGGGGCAAAAAGGGCAATAATAAAGATAATAAAGGAATAGACTAATATTCTGTACATATTATAGAGTAGGTGGAGTGGAAGAAACTATATACATGATAGTGCAAAGTATTTTCTAGTTAGCAGCTTTCCTGCAATGTACAGGATTTGTATGGTGCATGTGTGCATGCAGTAAAGTGACTCGTGATAAGGCAGATTAGTGCGTGAGGGAGTCGTTCAGAATTCTGATGGCCTGTGGGAACAAGATGTTAGCCGGGCCACTAATTGTGAAGGTGCCTTACTATTTAACACTCACTACTGATGGTCTTTTGGGCTCTTTAAAGGGAGTTGTTCATTTGCGAATGTGTTTATTTTGTTTGTTTTAAAACATCAATTTCAGCTTTACTCAGAAAATAAACACTGGGATTAGCAATATACAACAATTTGTGCCATAGTTTAAGTGCTTAAATGATAGGATATCTAATTTTGTCTTCTTCCCAAATATTGTAAGTAGTAGTTACATTGACTCGTATTGGAAATTGTGTCGAGCATGGCTTCATTTTGACAAATGGACATGTCTAAAATTGAGGTGACATTCAATAACTTATGATTCCTTATATATTTTACACATGTTGGTAAGCACGCGTGTGTACACTGCATCTGAATTTTTTTTAGAAAAACTATCTCATCTGTCAAATCTACCCTGTAGACACTTGCATGTACCCGATCTTTCCAGCAGCCCCCCCTCCCTGAACTCTCCTCTCAGTCCCTCTGCGAATAGTTTTGTGCTAATATGCAAAGACTCTACAGTGGTGAATCGCATGTGGGGATACGGCGGGGGAGGAGGTGAAAGGCTACTTACAGAGACTCAAGCACCATCGTTCACAGTGAAACGCCGTTCTAAAGACTATTCGTCCGTGAACGTCACATCCCTAACAATCACCTGCCAGTCATTGCTTTGGTGGTGGAACATGAAAGTACTGATCAGGAAAAGGCCAACTGGATCTTTGCTGAATATTTGAATGCGTGATGGTGCGACTTCAATGTATTTATTCTTTCATTTAATTTAATTCAATTTAGCATTTGCTACTAAGTCACCCAAACTCAATGCGGTTAAGCAACAAGGAACAAGCGTGCCTTCTAGTCATTGCCGTTCAGCTCACCTCATTGTTTGATATGGCACACTGCACAAAAACACAGGGCCAATTCTTATTACACAGTACAAACATTGCTGCCGGTGAAAAATGTCTCAGGCATAAAAAAGATGCTCGAATTCTGAAATGGGGCATGAAATACACAGGGCTACAGATTATTGCTGGTTACGCAGAGCTAATAAGCTCGCCAAATGAATGATGAGGAGAGCTGAAGAGAGGCCGCTCTCTCAGTTTCCATTACGCAGCGACACGCTGGGAGGCTACCTGGCGTGAACACACAGACTTCATGCGTGTGTTGTGGGCGTCGGAGCCCGCTGGGCATCCTGTGCGCATCGGATAATTGGAAGAACACCGCCATGTGAAACGGTGTACAGAGAGGATAGCACGCAGTGGACAAACACACAACTTCAGCAGATGGTATGTCTGATGAATAAACAGCATGCGGACATGACAAAGAGAAGAGGAAGGAATTGAGCGTGTCTCAGGCAGCGGAGAGGAAGCACAAATGTAGGTTTCGCAAGTGACAATATGGCAAAAGATCTGATGCTGACTGGCGGCGGAGTCATTCATAGCCACACAACTTTGGATTCCTTCAGCTTTTCCTAACAAGCTCGTGTGTCAGAAAATCAAAAGCCAAGCACACATCCATGCAGGGGAGAGAATGCCACAATTCTAATCAAACGCTCTATACTAGGCTATTGATGACACAATAAACTAACCCCCTAAAAAGCATGAGGAGGCTGCAGAAATGTGAAAAGAACATAATTATAGCCCCTTAGTGGCTTTTTTCCACAGCATGGGTCAGGCGCGAAACAAGCCAAGAGGGCAGAATCAATGTGACAAGGTTAATGACTGTTTCTCTCGTCTAAACTCGGGCTGCGAAGCAGCTAGGCCTGAGGGACCTCAGGTGACAGTTAGATTTCTCGTCATATCCGCCCAGTCACACTCCATTTCTTCATCTCGCTTTAGCAACGTGCGGCCATGGCGCCCCGTCCCTCGACACCCGTACAGAAATGACACCGCGCTTCCGCATCTGCAGGCCTCGGCACGCTGAATTCCAAAGTACTTGAACACGGTCACTGACATCAATTACTTATTGGAGGTTACTCGTTGCAAGGTACAGGATCACTAAAGCTAAAAACGTACTGTTGAATATTAGTTGAAGCACTCGCCATTGCATAACAACATTACTTGTGTTTTCAGTTTAGTATGTGATGTGTTAGTAATTGGCCGAACATTAGATACAAATGCATAATTTAAAGAGAAAGGCAATGGTTTTTATTACAATTATATGTTCGACGTGGTCCATTAAGCCTAAAGATGACATACTGATTAATATTACATTTATGGAAAATGAAGTGGCAAAATCCACCTGTTATAATTCGAGTTCAGGAGGCAGCCTTTTAGTCACTTGCACAAAGTGACATCACAGTGGTTCAGAGCGCAGACCAAGAACAATCAAAAACAACATTTTTTTTTCCTCAAAGAGTCCAAACATTTAATCACACGCTTATTTACATTTTTTTTAATATTTCCAAGAGGAGTCTATGAATTAAGTACTAGAGTTGTCTATTAATTAAGTACTCAAGTAATCAATACTTTGGGCAATTACGTCATAAAGTAATCAAATTGTTTAGGTAATTAGATGCCAAATTATTTTTCAATTATCTAATGTAATCAATTACATTGGCACATAGTTATCTAAAGTAATTGATAAAAGTACGTGGGATTAAGTTTACTATGATAATAATGTTGATATTTTGTTAAGATATGTGGTGGAAAAA
This sequence comes from Hippichthys cyanospilos, assembly GCF_059441005.1. Taxonomy (NCBI): domain Eukaryota; kingdom Metazoa; phylum Chordata; class Actinopteri; order Syngnathiformes; family Syngnathidae; genus Hippichthys; species Hippichthys cyanospilos. Next base: position 15,135,192 of record NC_142376.1, on the reverse strand, counting down.
ATACCGGTGATATCCAGAAAAAACATTGGAAAAATGTTAAAAATCAAACAAACGACGCCACTTCGCAAAAAACAAAAAATAGACTATTTGCTCATGTTGGAACAATGAAATGATATAGCAGGATTGCTACGGCCCCCAGGCCTTGAGTCTTATTCCTCTGCTATAAAGGGAATAACATGTAAATGAGTTCGTGTGAATCAATTCTACGTGTTAATGGCAAAGCAGACCACACTTTGGAAAAATGCTGAGTTAGCGCAAAAGTCAATCTGTACCCTTTTCCACTGACCTTCATGGGGATGTGAATGCATATGCTCTGATAAGTTCCATCCGAGCTTCTACTAGTTTCTTTCTTACATGTTCATCATACTGTGACCGACCAGACAGAGGACAATGAGTCAAAGTTTAGCTAAATTAATACCAAGAATGATCGACATTGCCGTGGAGCCTCATCAACCACAGATGAGGAAGGTCTAACTAGTCCAAAACTGATTCCCTGTACTTATCCTGTCTTTGTCATCATCCACACTGGGGTTGACAGCCTAAACCGATGTCTAGATGAGTAGCAAACTTGGTTTTAGCTTTTTAGATTTTCACTGGTTTAATCTAAGTGCGCTGGAGGGTGCTGATGGAAATCTTTGACAAGTGCCAGGTTACAGCGGTACAAAATAGAGCTCAAGTTGCACAAAATGTCATCATGTGTCAAACATGCTTATTCTAACACCTCTGGATAAAACACATCGATGGATAGACAGACGGCTGGAAGGTTAGAAATAGAAAAAAAAAAACGACACAGATACAGCGCAATAAAAAAAACTCAAGTCAGAACTTTGTCACATCTTGGTCGGCACAACTTCCAACAAGATGAGATCTGGTTGACGATGGAAATTATTCACATGATGTCACAGAAACATGGCAATCATGTCGGTGTCCATTTTCTGGGTCTAATAAAAGTGTGCAAGCCACTGAGCAAAGGTAAAAACTAATCGCTACACAGCGATACACATGTGCCGTTGATCACGCTTGCTCAATACAATGGCGCCGACTAACAAGATAACGTCATTCTATGACATTAGTAAATACTAAGATGTGGACAAAAAAAAACCCTATAATTCCGATTCTCATTTACTACGATTCATAATTGATCATAAATGTCCTAACATATATTTTACAAATATATAAATACAAACAAAAACACGTATTGTGGGCTTCCGTTAACTACACCAGGCGCGCATTCCAATAAGTAGATCATGTGTGGGACACCATAACATGATGAACAAGGTGGGATGTATAAATAATACATGGCTGTCAATGCAACGGCCGTAGTACCATTTTTATTTTGTACTTGGCCTTTGCAGCAGTGGTTTCCACCATTTCATTTCATTTATTTTGGATCAACCCCTTGAGAGGACTACCAGCTAGCTTCGCTCCTCCTGGCGACACGGATTTTATTGCCATCACACCACATCTCTACAAAATCAAAGCACCAACATTACAAAATCATAATCAGTCGCTGATTAAGGTTTTTGCGGTCACTGTACCATTCGGCACAAGTCTGCAGTGTTAGCGCCAGCCGCTAACTACATGTTGCATTCAAATGCATTTGGACATTTCAAAGTCAAACAGAAAAAAGTTTACCTATGCAATAAAATTAGAATTTTATTGTGTAGTGTTACTATGACGATAAAGCTCTTGAATTCTATATGCTACTAAAAGCAAATATTTGAACAAAGTGTGATTTCTACGAATCTATAAAAAGCTGAAATATATCAAGAATGATGAGGGCGAAACTTTTTTTATACTTTGCTTAATTAAATAGTCCAAGTCACTTCCGCTCTCATGGTGTCGGATTTCCAGCTCACTGTGCTTTCAGACGGGGTACTGCTTCCGGCTCGAGGGGGCGGAGTCACCGACTGCACAACTGACAGCAATTTGTCATCAAGGGCTTTTGAAATGCGGTCGAAGCAGGAGAACGACGCCAAGAAGCCTCTGTGAAGTTCCAAGCATTATAATCCCGTGTTGATCTCTTTTGAGTGAATGAATTCTGGTTTGTACTTTGTCTTTTTACTTTTTCTCCACGTTTGACCATTTTTGTTGTTAGGGTTAGTTGTTTTCTAGTTGTTCTCCTGCTGACTCCGCTCCCTCGTTGCCTTGCGTTCATTGGACTGAAGACACTTTTTTACTTATTTCATGACAATAGCCTCATTCTGGCCTGCCATCTTATACTGAGCAGCACGGTACTTATAATATACATAAGACCATGACCCACAGAGTGCTTACGATGTGCCTGAGTTACTCCAAACTTCACTCTGGTGGGCTGGACTGGAACCGGCCTTTACGATGTGTTCAGCCAGGAAAGGAGGTGGGCTCATTGGTCCCCAGCTGGACTGCAAGTGAAGAGGTTGTCATCACAGCTATCCTGCCCGGGGCACCGCAGCAGGACTAAGTCGCTGGTCCTATTTGATCAGTGGGGTGAAAGGCTGTCCACACAGCTGTTGTGAAGCCAGAGTCAAATCATGCATAACCACTGAGATGGAAACGGGCCAGAAAGAATATTTTAACTTTCCCCAGCAGTAGACAAAAGAATGCATATTTAAACAAAATAAACACAGCTGCTTGACCTATTGCACTTCGGACAAAAATATTTAATTACTCATTAAATATATATATATATATATATATATATATATATATATATATATATATATATATATATATATATATATATATATATATATATTAATTTACTTATTTCGGTTGAAGACAAGACAAATATGAACAATAGGTTTAACATGCACCCTCTATGAACTTGAACATGTCTTTTGGTTTCAGAGTGTTTTAAGGACATATTTTGTTACTTTGTGAATATATTTTTCAGCTCTTTACACAATAATCTTTTTTAAATAAATAAATAAATAAATACAAGAAACTCCACAACATTTTGGATTGTTTGTTTACAGCACTAATTTCATTTTACTTAACTGTACAATTAGGCCATCGCTTAGGATAACTATGATGACACAATGCTCTGAATTTCTTTTCTAGTTCTTAAATTACTTGTTACACGACTAAGTCTCTTTGGGAAATCTAATGAGCCCCATAAGAGATGCATGAATGACACGACAAACATATTTTCATGCTCGGATTTGCTAGACACTTTGCATCAGAGGTCTCAAACTCAAGTCATGTGGGGGTGGGTCGCTGAAGATGTGCCTGGGTCACATCAAGTATTCCACAAAAAGTGTTCAAGTATTCAAAAACTTTTTCAATCTTCTCAATTTTTCACAACATTAGCAGTTCTTCAGAAACAAAAACAAATCAGTGACCCGCTCCTCTCTCTAATCTCCCTGATATTTGTCATGCAATTCAGCATGTCAATTTTGAGTAATGACGTTAAATTTTTTGAGCAAATTCAATCAGAATTCAGGATGTTAGATTGGCCCTGTGCTCAACAAAAAAGTGCTACATCTATTTTCTTAAAATTGGCTGTTGTCATCGCTAGTGTCCTTATGACAGCCTTTCAAAAATGCATGACTGAGACTGGGTGACAGGAAAGCTTTTTCGTCTCCTTGGTGTCACTTCAGAATTAGTAGTGGTGATGGTGTGTGTGTGTGTTGGGGGTGGGGGGGGGGGGGGGGGGGGGGCAAAACAAAAATATGAGATACGAAACAAGACCTATTTTCTTACTTTGAATACAATTTTAACACAAAGTAATGCACACAAATTCGACATATATTTACAGTAAGTCTCTCCAAGCGCCCTCTTTGGCTATGCCAGTGTGGCTAACTGGCCGACAAACACTGCAAAAAGCCATCAAGATCCTGAGCTATAGCAGCAAAAATAAGTGATTTGAAAAAAAAAAATCACCCGGGGCCACAACTTGGCATAAATGTGAGTTCCACACTAAAAATTAAACTCGATGTTCATTGGGGGCCTGCAAAATCTCATTCCGTGTTTTAGAAATGGCTCACAGACCGCGTTTGAGACCATTGCGTCACATTAAAAAAAAGTACACAATTCTTTTGGCAGATGTGACTAAACTAAACCTTAACACATGCATTTCAGGGAAGGCTCCATACCATTTAGGGATTTGGTTCATTGAGATTGCAGGGGTGGCTGATAAAAGTTTCTACATTGTATGGTTCACAGCAGCACAAAAAGTTCTTTGGAACATAACATTTCAAAACTGTCAGCTGCCTGGCTTTGTCACCCATTCTGTGAGAATGTTTGCAAAAGCAAGTGACAAGAAAAAGCTGTTTGATGGCCTGCCTTTACTATTTGCTACAAACAGCATTCAGTTTTAAACATGGCCATTTCAATGGCTGCTCCTTGCGTCCTGAGAGAAATTGAAAACTTTGGCAGCCCGCTTGCCACAACCAACCTGCAGACGCGACCTTCTTTAGGGCTTGTGGCGGTGGCAGTAAAGTATGTCATCTGTCACTCTGATACTGCAGTGATTAAGCAGTTCTTGCTGCCCTGATACAGCTATCAGCACTAATGCCGAAAGCTGATGGAACAGACTCTTCAGCTCAAGGAGGAATAGTCTGGCTGATGGAGTGTCTCAGCTCCCAAGGCAGTTGAAGTGACATTACGCTGACACTGTGCCAGAGCACCCACAGATGCTGAGAGGAAAACAACATTGGCGCAAAATCTATCACATTGGTCCAATGAGAGTGAAAGGGAGATATAGCTCAGAAAATTAAATACACATTGTGGAAAAAAAGTGATTGAGTGTGATTAGTGCTGAAAATTATATTTTTACAATATGCCCTACTTGACATTCTCCACCTGTTGTTTTTATTCTGTTTGGCATGCAAATGTGAGTGAATGCAGGATGAAAATCAGATTACATTTTAAATTAAAGCTTTCGTGGAAACTATCATGAAGATATCAATTAGGCTACTGCTATAGTGGCCACTTTAAATTCTGTGACAAGTCACTGCAAACGGAATTAAAATGCACAATATTGAACAAAACAAGATTACATTCGGAAACAGAAACGTTATCACGTGCGCTCTTGAAAATAATGAATAAATTAATCAATCTTCTGTTTTAAATGAGTAAAAATCTCAACTGGTGTGATGAAGTCCATTTTGATAAATCGTGTGATGTGATATGTTGCATTTGCTAGTACATAAATTCACAATCCAGCAGTTCAATATAGTCAAGATAGCCATGAAAATAGGGCGAGATAATCCATTTACCATGCAAAGCATTTTGAGATAAAAGCAGCACTTCTCAAACAGTGTTTTCGGGATGCCAGGGTGTGTGTGTGTGTGTGTGTGGGGGGGGGGGGGGGGGGTACCTTCTCTGTATGGTGTAGTTACACACCCACAGCACTAGGTGGTGCAGATACTGTAGCTGAGCTGCTATTCCAGCTCACTCCAGTCTTCCTGTGTGGAGTTTACATGTTCTCCCCGTGCTCGCGTAGGTCTTTTCCAGGCACTCCGGCCTCTTCCCACTTTCCCACTTTACAAAAACGGTAGATGTATTGGACATTCCAAAATGTCCATATGTGTGATTGTGAATGGTTGTTCGTCTCTATGTGCCCTGTGATTGGCTGGCAACTAGTCCAGGATGCCCCTCGCCTACTTCCCGAAGATGGCTGGGATAGGCACCAGATTGCCAGTGACCCTAGTGAGGATACGCGGCTATAGAAGATGGACTTTTTGCATGAGGGTGAAATGATACGGCAATTTAAATTTCCTTTAGTATGAAATGATACTACTGTGCAAATTGCATTATGTACACAATGTACATTATGTACACTGCTGTGCGCAGTGAAACAAACTGAAGTATTAGAAATACATCCTAAAATGCCCAGGTCCATTCCAGCCATTGTGTAAACTAACAGTAGTCAAGTGACATTATTCTGTACTCAAAGGACATGCCGAGTAAAAGCAGAGGACAAGATAAGAGCACCCTTGTAGGTCCTAAAGTCACAGTGGCCAGCCTCTCTTTATCTCTGTCTCACCTGTGGCCCAGACCTTTTCATCCAACTTGCGCTGTGAGCCTTTCTACCATGGCAGTCGATTAGTGCTCCAATTAGAGTGAGGTTTAAAGCACTGTCCCTCATTTGCCTGAGAAGGTTTGGCCCTTTGAAAAGACAACGAACGGCCTTGTATTCATTGCAGCAAGATAAAGTTCATTTGCTCAAGAAATCTCGGGACTTAACTCTGCCAAGGTTTAAACATTTAAAGGGGGAGTCATTTCTGAACAGATTTAATAGCATTTTCAATGTTACATTGGGTTTCTGAGGTTCAGCTTTAATTGTTGTTAAATGGGCAAGACACATACAGTAAATTGGATCAAACCATTAACAAGGCTTGCCAGATTTGACAGCTGTGTTTATTTATAAATGTTCTTTTTAATGGCACATTCAAAGTCGACATGCATTAGAAACAATAACTACTAATGATTTATAATTCAATCAATAGATGAGCAAAGAATGTTCAGGAGTAACTACAGTCTGCTTTGCAAGACAACACAGCGTGTGGACCATAAATGCTACTCTATTCTTTATTTTGTTTCAGTGACAGAACTCACTAGAATGGAAGCCTTATTTGGTAGGTATTGTAAACATAAGTATCAAAATAGTTTCATCCCCATCATTCTTGAAACATTTCAGCTTTTATAGATTTATAGAAATCTCACTTTGTTTATATATTTGCTATTATTAACATTTATCGCATACATGGATCTTTTTTTTCTGGCGGAGTTTGAAATGTCCAAATGCATTTGAATACAACTTGTACTTAGCGTCTCCCTCCAACACTGGAAACTTTGACAAGAAAAACAGATTTCTTAGCATCCTTAATCGGTGATTGAATGTGATATCTTAATGACGGTGCATTGATGTAGGAAGATATGTATTGGAAGGCAATAAAACATGCGTCGCAAGGTGGAGTATAGCTAGCTGGTACAAACCACTGCTGGAAAGGAAAACTTCAACATAGAAGTGGTACTACAGCCATTGCATTGCCAATGCATTATTTTGATTCATTGACTTTTTGCCACACCTATTGCGAAAATGGAAGCTTGGAAGCCTTGTTATCTTGAATAAGTGTTGTTGACACAAGCGACATGATAAACCATTTATTGTAGTTAAGCACCCCAGTCATTTTTCCTGATACAGTATATGTCAGCTTTTATAGATTGATGGGAAGCCCATTTATAATTGGACTTCAGTTATTAACGTTTAATGCACAGCTTGACCATTGTTCTGCCTGGGTGACAAATATCTGAATGCGTTTGAATACACCACACAGTTAGCGACTAGCTAACTGGAGCCTTGTGTCGTATTGTACAATGGCAGTGTAATAGAAAAAAGATTTCTTAGAATCCTTAATCAGCAACGGAATTATTGTTCTAATGGTGGTGCGTTGATGTTGATAGAGACGTGAGGTGAGGGCAATAAAATGGAGTTGCGAGGAGGAATAAAGCTCGCTAGTAGCAACCACCATTACAAAGGCTAACTTCAAAATAAAAGCGTAGTGCGGCCATTGTATTGATGTCCATGCATTGCTCTTCGTTTATTTTGGATTTGGTCTTTATAAAATGATGTTGTTGTGCAATGTGATGTTGCTGTCTTGGCAGCTTCAGCATAGTCATGCAGAAGCAGACGGGAAGGTGATTTCTTTTTTTTTTTCATTTGTTTTCGGAATACATTGAGACATTTTATATTGATTCTGAATTGTAGTAAATTGGAACGTTGATCCTTTTGTAAATCATTTTTTGCACACCTCTACAAAGCAACCAATTTTGTCCAATAATTAACATATACATATTTTCTTCAAAGAAAGATAATGAACCTGTTGTCTTCTTTCTTCTCTCTTGAGAGTGCGATTAGTGAGGCTTCACTTGGTCTAATGGATTTCTAGTTAGTGTAATTATGACTATCCTTTGTGACTCAAAACATCAAGCAGTGGCTACAAGTTTCATTTAGCGAAGCTGAGTAGGTGAGTATTTTGGTGAAAAAAGGTACGTCACACAGACCAGCATCTACACACGGATGCGCACATGCACGGACGCCCACACACACACTGATTGCTTGGCTGGCTGAGTGTTTCTCACCGAATTTGCAGGGTTGCGATTTGGCATATGTTCCTGCTTTGGCAAGGCATGTGAACAGGATGGTGTGAATGACTGGAGACGCAGCAAGGTACAAGCGGCACCTTCTGTCAGCTCGACTGGTATGATCAGCCCTGGGCCCATCACTGCATTCTGAACCGTCAAATCACAGCGATGCGGGTCTGCATCCATCACTGTTGAGGTGTCTTGAACCAGGCACCAACCTCTAAATTTTCAAACCTCGGGGTAGGAAAAAAAATAATTGGCGCTACACATAAGTGATATCTCTCTTTGCATGCCTGCATGTGTGTTGTTTGCTTCTCTTGTTTGCATGATTTAGTTGAAAAATATTCAGCAGTGTAAATTAAATGCCTGTCAAGGGATTAAAGCCTGTATAATAAATTCAATAACTGAATACCCAACAGGTAAATAAACAGCTCAACCTCCAAATTATGTCAAAGCAACGCTAACATTTTCGTTAGTATTTTTTTCTTTTTTATGTAGAACAAAAGACGATCAAAAGCATGGAAAAATTGGCCTTTGCCTGAGGCTTCATTGTTAATAATAACGACAGCACTAAACTTAAGATTGCATGAGCAGGTTAAAGTCACCTCTCATGATGAGGGAAAACAGACATGAAAGCAGTGCTGAGTATAGACGTCATGCACTTTTTCCCTTCAATCTGTCATTTTGGTGTAATAGTAAAGGGAACTGCTCTTTCATGGCTAATTGTCTACCAGGGCTGGATATTCTGCAGAGGGATTCGTGAAGCACTGGGGAAAGTACCATGGCCCTTTGGAGAGTGACAGGAGCTAACACACACTTTTGCAGTACGCTCTGAATTATGCAAATGATGTCAGGCCTTACACATCTCCACCTAACAAGACTCTGGTGGTCTCACACAGCATCATCTTGATCAGTGACAAATCCCAGTGTGAAGCAAATTAAAGCTGTGTGGGAAATTACTTCTTCTGTAGTGGACCACCAATGCAGGGCTATGTGCCAATAAATTAGCCCGAAAGCAAACGCCACTGAGATTAAGTACTAATGGGTACCGGCCAATTCGACAAAAAGCTTTGTTTTTAGAAGGATAAATCTATCTCTGCATTTATTTTAGAAATGTTTTTTTTTTTTTTTTACAAAATCTGTGTCTGTTGCTAGGCTCACCAACTTGGGTCATTGAGGGTACTTTCCTGCCTTTTTTCAGCGTAACCCTTCACTGCACCTGATTCAAAAGATCAGGATCGTTATCAGGCTCCTGCTGAGCTTCCTGACATCATATCAATCAGGTGCATCGGAGGAGGGTTACACAGAAAACATGCTGGATAGTTGCCCTTGAGGACCGCAGGTGGTACATAGGTAGATATACCCACAATGCTTCAGTAGTAATAGCCATAAAAAAATATTTAGTGTATTTGTCAGCCAGGGGCGGAGCTAGAGTGTTTTTCAGTTGGGTGGACAGGGTGATAACTTCTCAATAAAGGAGTGTCTGTTGTCAGCTTACCCATAATTATTAAGCATATATCTGCGCTCCCTAGATGACATTAGCAGTTCTCACTACCTGAGTCGAGCGAGGAACATTGTCAGAAAGACAACTCATGATGATCAGCAAGCTTTCAAACTGTTGACATCTGGTCAGCGCTATAAGGCTCAAACAAGCTGGAAAAACAAACTCAGGGACATCTTTTTCCAAGTGTTATTAACACTCTGAATAACAACAGAACGAGAAGACATTGAAATCAGCAATTGCACTCTGTGAAACTATGATTCTGATTGTATAATATTTATTCAATGTATTGTTTATATTGTATTTATTTAATAAGCACCAATCGGAGCAATGCTCCCAAATGAGTTGTAAACAAGCTATACAATGATATTGAAGGTACTCTATTCTATTCTTTTCAATTCACAATAGAGTACCTCTAATAACAGACAACAAGCATGCCATGTTTATATTTATGTTCAAATGGAAATCTTTCAAGTTCAAGCTTTAAGTGGAATAGTTCTTCACAGCAGTATTGAATACAGCATAACAACACAAACACAGATGCATTTGAATTTTCACCCACACGTTATACTTCTATAATCTTTTTGAACATTTATTCATATTTTTTCACTTTTATTTCATAGTGGTTCCATAAATTGACATCTTGAAGAAATACACTTATTTGCTTTACACTCGGGAGTCTTTGATGGAGCTATTGTTGATATCCCAATAATCAGGTGTCAGAAACACACTACAATAAGTTGAATGAAAATCTCCTCTTTCGCAGTTATGTCACCAAACCATGGTGAGTAATAATACAGTTTAGCAAACGCCATGAACAATACTACTCATCTGGGCTGCGTCACTCACAAGTTCAGATTTGTCCAACCGCATTGAGAAACAGAGTCTGACTCACTCATCTCATTTAGGCTTGCAGTACTCATCCATTCTCCTTTCAAGCAAAGGAAAGGAAAATGACCCAGGCAGAAGAGACAATTACCGGGCAGTAACTTTGGGATGAAATGTTTTTTTTTTTTTTTTTTAAAGCTTGCTAGCCCAGAATTGCACTGAGACATGCAGAGTCTGCGGTCTGTTAAGTCACAGAATTTTCATGAGAAAGCTAAATGTTGTGAGAAAGACAATGCTTCGATGGCTAGGCTGGTCACCTGTCAAACGAGATTGACACAATGGCCACCCCTGATCGACATTGACTCATCTAATGTACTCTTCCACTAAAAATAATAAGCCTAAATTCAGACAAAGAGTTGAATGGTCAGGGGCCCCAAGGTATCTATCACAACTGCTGATCCAAATTGCTTGATAATATTAAGACCTTTATCTGCAGTTAGAATTTTGTCTGCCAGAAAGGTGGGCAATGATGCAAACCAGTTCGGCCACAAACTCACGTGTGGATATGCAGCCATGGGAGTCACAGTAGAGTATACCTGAAGTGTGGATGTGTAAAAATGGTAATGATCCTGTAGTAGATGTGTAAATTGGCCAAACGTACACCAAACAATACCAAGCAAACTATGTGACAAACAGTGTGAGACAAAAGTTCTGTCTTTTCTGCAACCTCCACATCCCACTATTCTAAAGTAGCTGGTAACAATAAGCCATTGCACTTCTGAATGTGATGATGTGTCGTCCCTGTGCACTTCTTGTAGGGACTCGTAACAAAATGATTTACTGGGATGTGAAGTAGTGCAGTTGCATTTCCGTCTTCAATGTGCCATAAGGGATGCTTCAGTTCTGTGACTTGCTCAAGACTTTTACACCTCAACCTGCAGAAACCATCGGCGCGTGCTAATAGTGTGTGATTTAACACGCAACGGGGGCTATTAAGTAAACATAGCTTCATGGCTGCCTATTGGTACACCCATTTTGATGCAGCTGTCATAACAAGGATCCCATTTGTCTGACATCTTTGACCCCTGAGATGGGCATACCAATGACATGATGGGTGCCACAGCATTTAATAAAGAAGGAAAGTGGGAGTGTGAAAATCTAATTATTAATTTGATGCATGAGATGTGATCACACAGGCTTCTCCTGATGAGGAAATCATCTCCCATAAGACATCGCACTGATAATTACAATAACATTAACCTTTGCCTTATTAATTCAGGCCCTCATAGCAATTCATTTCAGGTTCGAGACCTCGTCGAACAATTCTTCACACTGGTTCTGCAAGATGGGGAAAACACTGATGAGGTGTGGATAAAAATCAAGCCAGAACAAGTTCACACCGTTCTGTTTCTAATGAATTAACAAGAAGTGTCATATTTGTTTGCGCTTATTCTGTAACCAAAAGACTTTAGGCACAACAGTTTTATATATATATATATATATATATATATATATATATATATATATATATATATATACAGTGGGCCCCCGGGTTACGAACTTAATCCGTTCAGCGGCTACGCTCGTATCTCGAATTGCTCGTATAGCGGGCAATCCAAACCCATGTTAATTCGTGAGTGCGTGCAACGCGCGCAGAAGCCTTAGGTAAAATCATCACGCTGTATACATAAATTAATATTAAGTGACATAATCTACTGTACAGTTGCATTAAATAACAAATACAAAGGATAAATGACTTTTACCTTTGGAAAGACGTGACTTGTGCTGAGATAAGCAGAGATGAGCAGAGATGAATGCTCTAAGTCAATACGGTAAATCAGATATGCTATTGGTCTTACAGTGTCAAAGTAACTTTTTCAGTCAGGGTTTTCTCTACTTCCTTCCATCCCAACCAGCTGTGCCATCAAGCTAGATAAAGGCGTTCGGCCAATAGCATATCGGCACTTCTGTGATTGACGTGTGACACCGGCCAATAGCATCTCCGTGAGTGAGACCGGGTGACCTTAATCGACCAATAGCATATTGGCGTCTCCTTGACTGACTGATAATTATTTGCACTTTTTTTTTAAACGGTTGGAATGTATTGACATCTTATTGATTAAAACACATTTAAATCTGTGACGATTTTTTGTCCTGCAATCGGCACACTTAATTTCATGTCAACTGTTTTTCCCGACGTGAATTGAGCACGGTGGAAGCGGAGAGGTGGTTGTGTGTGTTGCATTTACTAGGCAGCACACTTATGGCTTGTTCGAGCGTCAGTTCACCTTTGGTTACAACTCACAAAATTGCAACAATGACGCTGTCCCAATGCATATCGGGAGATCGCCGACTAACCTGACATGCAATCTTGTCTAGCAACCATTATATGGCGCTGTATCATCACCCGTAATAGGGTGCAGAGATTAACCTCTTGAGTTAATACGGCAACGCATATAGGCTATTGGTCTTACAGTGTTACAGTAACTCTTTCAGTCATGGTGCAAATCACGGAGATACTAAAACATCATCCTCTTATTTCTTCCTTTACCGCTGCTAGTAATTTTAGAAGCTATGTCTAACAGATAAAGTTTGCAAAGTCTTCAAAACATTCCGTTTTTCACTCATTTTGTCTACTTCCTTCCATCCTGTCCCATCAAGCTAGATAAAGGCGTTCGGCCAATAGCATATCGGCATTTCTGTGATTGACGTGTGACGCCGGCCAATAGCATCTCCGTGAGTGAGACCGGGTGACCTTAATCGACCAATAGCATATTGGCGTCTCCTTGACTGACTGATAATTATTCGCACTTTTTTTTAAACGGTTGAAATGTATTGACAATTAATTAAAAAAAAAACACACATTTAAACCAATGACAATTCTTTGTCCTGCAATCGGCACATTTAATTTCATGTCAGCTGTTTTTCCCTTTAGCTGTACAAACACTACACTTAAATGGTAATATATTTAGACACCGTGAGTGAGACAGTCAGTGTGAGATTGTAAGACCAATAGCGTTCACGTTACCGCCATAAGTATCTATTAATGATTGTAGATGACGCAACTGCTGAATATATTGACGCAGTTAGGCGAGAACATTTCTACATACTCAATGGCTGGTTTGTCGGAATGCTCGCAAGACGAGAGGTTTGCCCGTAAGCGGAGGACAAAATTCTCCCTGATCCACGCTCGTAAGGCGGAATGTTCGCAAATCGGGATGCTCGTAAGCAGGGGGCTGACTGTATATATATATATATATATATATATATATATATATATATATATATATATATATATATATATATATATATATATATATTTGGGATCGTAACGCGAATTTGCCATTTGGTGGGCAGTCCAAGCCTGTGTTATTTGGCTAATGCATGTAAAACCCCTGGTAAAAACATCAAAATTGTAGATCCATAACAAAAACTGGTATCAAAATAGTATAGTAAGTGCTACTTATATATTATATACATGCATACAATTAAATAACAGCATAAATAAAAATATATGAAGGATTTATTTACCTTTGAGTGACGCTTGTTATGGCCATATTCTCTAGTAAGGGTAGCCTAGGCTAGGATAGCTTAGCTTTCTTCGCATTTCTTGATTATCTCCAGCTTTGTTTCAATATAAATCCTCTTCTTACTTCTTCTCTCTTGAACATCACTAGCAATCTTGTGACTCATGGATAACCAAGATAAGCACTAAAATGCATATTAAATACGATATTGAAAGCACTCACACAAGATCAAGTCTTTAGGCAGCCATCTTTGCGACCCTGTGCGCCAACCAATAGCAGACCGGCATCTTCGTGACCCCATCAAGCTGACCAATAGTAGACCAGTATCTTAAAGACTCGAGACGCCGACCAAAAGAAGACCAGCATTGTAGTGACACCAACAGAAAATAAGAGCAATTACCTAAAAACGCCTCAAGGAGGCAAAACAACAAACACAACCAACCCCACAGGTCATGACAGTTGTTGATGTTAATCGTAAAGCGGGATAAATGTGTTAAAGAGGCGACGAAAAAACTCAGTATTCCACATCTTAACGTGAAAAAAATGTAAGCCAGGAACGCCGTAACCCGGGATAAGTGCAGGTGGGTACCAGAATTTTTAAAACATTGGAACTATTCAATCTTTACAAATTTGATACAAAAATTACTGCAGCACACGTGTTCACTTAAATTTAAAAAAATAAAATAAACCTTAAATAGCAACTGCACTGTTATCCCTTCCCATTTCAATCCCATGGCCGAAGTCAGGAAACAAAGGGCGTGAGTGTTCCTTTGTGTAATAGTCCTCGGACGTCAACCTAGAGTTGAGCACACGGTGCAGAAACATGAAAACTGGGAAGGTTCACACTCGAAATTCCAATTATTTACAACAGCACTTTTTAAAACATCTTTCCAACGCTCTCTTTCTTCCTCACCGTACTCCTACCACTGCTGAATGACAAGACTGGTGAGTCAATCAGTCAGTCAGCTCATGGGTACTCCTACAAGACATGTGATTGGCTCCCACGTGATATCGACTAACGAGGGCAGGCAACTCCTGCCCTCATTGGCCTATGTTGTGGCGGTAGCCAATCATGCATCTCTTAGGAATGTCCGTGGCGTGATGACAGTCAACTCTTATCTGTTGGGCATGCAGGACTATATATATATATATATATATATATATATATATATATATATATATATATATATATATATATATATATAGTGATTGTTACTTATTGTGATTAGACAAATACTGCAGGTGGAAAAACAGAAATGAAAACACACACGTTTCGATTTATAGAGATGATGTGCACATGTACAAATGAAGAAGCACGATGTTATGATGTAATTGATTAATTAAATCTCTGACATGCTGGTGGAATTGCTTACAATCTATTGCCAATTAATTTAGGAGTCATTTTAATTATCCAAAGGTTAAACCAGTAAAGATATTTAGAATAATTCTAATGATGAATTTTGAGCTCCATAATGCTGACGAAAGGAATGCATTTAGTCATGCTAATTGAAGTAATATATTTAAATCTTTGTTTGATTAACAAAATAAATGCTTTACTATTTCTTGCTTTGTATCTATGTATTAGGTGCGAAAATGTTCTTAGATGAATATCGCATGGCATGACTGGCTAGTAAATGTTGTTATCCCAAATCATGCTACTACAGAGAATCAAGTATGTGTGAATGTTTTACACATTATGCAAGATTAATGGATAACACACGACATCAGCTATAAAACATAAGTAATTCTGTACCTGCTCATGAGTAGTTTGTCGGTTTTGCTGTAGCATTACAACAAGATCCAAAAGAAGAAGATACAGTGTCATTTCACAGTGCAATTGCAGTACCAAAATATTGTGTGAATAATTGTTGCACAATCTTTTACATCATATTTCTCATTTATGAGCAAAAAGACGTGAAAATAAACTTTTTCAAATGAACACCTAAATTAGGTCCTAAATTAGGTAAAGAATGAAACTTGGGCCAGGTTGTTAATCTGTAACTGTGAGCATATCAGGAGCATTATCAGTTACATTTGTAACAGTTGACATTATTTTCATTTATTTACATGTATGTAATACTAATTTGTGTATTAATTTCAAGTTTGCATTTGTTGTCTTGCATTTTATTTTAAAATTAGTTTTGTTTTATTTTATTTTGTGGACATGCTGATCTTTCTTGCTGGCTGTGTTAACTATGGGCTACTTGCTCTCTATTCTGTATGAATATTTGCTCCTGCTTCCATCCATCCATCCATCCATCCATCCATCCATCCATCCATCCATCCATCCATTTTCTACCGCTGTCTTCTGGGGTCGGGTCGCGGGGGCAGCAGCTTGAGGAAGGAAGCCCAGACTTCCCTCTCCCCGGCCACTTCATCCAGCTCTTCAAGAAGGATCCCCAGGCGCTACGAAAGAACAAGAGTCCCTCCAGCGTGTCCTGGGTCCTCCTTCTAGTGGGACATGCCCGAAACACCTCACTGAGGAGGCGTCCGGGGGGCATCTAACCAGATGCCCGAACCACTTCAGCTGGCTCCTCTTAACACGGAGAAGCAGCGGTTCAACGCTGAGCCCCTCCCGGATGACCAAGCTTCTCACCCTATCTCTAAGGGAGAGACCGGACATCCTGCGGAGGAGCTTATTTCGGCCGCTTGTATCCGGAATCTTGTTCTTTCGGTCACGACCCACAGCTCGTGGCCATAGGTGAGAACAGGAACATAGATCGAGTGGTAAACAGAGAGCTTCGCCTTTCGGCTCAGCTCTTTTTTCACCATGATAGACAGGTGCAGACGCCGCACCGATTCGTCTGTCGATCTCACGCTCCAGCCTACCCTCACTCGTGAACAAGAACCCGAGGTACTTGAACTCCTCCACTTGGGGCAGGACCTCATCCCCGACCGGGAGAGGGCATTCCACCCTTTTCCGACTGAGGACCATGGTCTCAGATTTGGAGGTGCTGATCTTCATCCCAGCTCCTGGTTAGCACATTTAATTCACATGCAAGTGCAAGTGCACGTGCGCAAGAGAAATTCTAGCTAGGAGAGTCGTAGTGTAAGGAGGTAAAGACTAAGAGAAAAACTCATGACTGAACACGGTTGTTGATCTATCCAGCAATATTTATCACAGCTTCAGTGTGATTGTATCATTTATGTATAAAAGCCACTTTTAAGGCTTACACAATCAGCAGATCTGTGGCGGTCGAAATCCATTCTTTAGCAGCGGAGTAAAACATTGTATTCACATTTTAGGATTCCGTTGCAGAATGCGACAAGGCCACATTGCTTTTGATGTCTTTTGATGCATTACATGTTAAAGCCACTCTGCTTGTTTTGGTTAAGGCACCAGCGAGCTTTCCTACTGTCTTTTTGTAAAGTGGGATGGCATAGCATCCATTGGCTTCACTGTATGCAACTTGTCAATAAACTCTTCATTTTCCATCACACTGTAAGGCCGGTTGAATTTCCTCCGTTGCTTGTTTTTGTGCGTCTGCACAAGCTTGACTTTTGGCTGCGTGTTGACTTCGTTATACAGCTCGCGTACTGAGGAAAGGCGGATGGATTTTATTTTTTTTTAATATTATCAATTTTGGGATGTTTCAATTCTGAATCGCATGAAATGAGAATCTCGATTCTTATGTGGATCAATTTTTTGGCACACGCTTAATACAGTAATTATATTGGGATCTGAAATATAAATTAGCAGTACAGGTGTGTCTCATATTTGGGACATTTCGGTATTCACCCCATCCCTAAGCTATTTAAAAACAAAACAAAATAAAAACTAATGGTTGAATGTTACACTTGATTCATTCTGATGGCTTAAAGCATATATATATATATATATATATATATATATATATATATATATATATATATATATATTATTACAAAAATGGTAATAGAGAGAGTGGGAGGATGGAAGCAGAGAAAATGAGTTCAGTGTTAGCAGCCAGAAGAGTTCCTTACAGCAGTTTTAATAAAAGAAGAAAGCGGACGAAACCAACTTGAATCGATCCATGCTCAAAAACAAGGACATTAAGATGACTTTCAAGCACTTCAGTTTGTGATGTTTACTAACTTCTGTATCTCATTTTGAAATATTTGCTTTTAATCTGGAAGGCCGCGCTGTGTGTCTGCTCATTGTTTCCGTTACCAGGAGTGTTTGTCTTAACTTTCATCACTGTTCATGTTAGCTAGCAGACTGACCCAACATTCGATTCCATCCTTGTTCACACGTAGGAGCATTGAGATGACATTTATTTTGTGTGGAAAGAATTTTTCCAGTACTTTAGTTTTAAATGTTCACTTAGGTTGGTAAATAGTGTACTGTATTTTCATTTGGTTAACCTTCAAATAATTCAGAATCTACGTAGTCATACTTTTAAGGGTGTAGCTGGAATAATGTTTACCCTTGTTAGGCTTTGCATGACAAAAATAAATAATCAAAATTAACACCACTCAAAATGGAAATGGGATAGAAAAATGCGACATTAGTAAGTAATCACATTAACATTTGCAATGTACGCGTTGTTTCAATCAGCACAATGATTGTTTGCTCTCTTGACAAAAGGGTAAATGAGTTGATGTGTGCAGGTTAGCATGCGCACATTTTATTGTTGGTGCGCATTTGCAACAAACATTTAAAATGATCAACCCACGGTTAGTGGGGTCAGACTTGCATTCAGTGCAACATGCCCCCTGAATTTTTCTGATTTGCATCTAGATTGCTTTAATTAGGGAATAATCGTCAAGTTACCTGATTGGATGGAATTGAGGAGAATCAATTGGCAAGCATGAATAATGGCAAAGGGCACACACCCCCGATGCTTTCCCCAGATTGAAAACCAGAACAGTTTCAATACCTGGCAGCAAATGCTGTAAATAGTGAAATGCACCACGAGCTGGAATAATATGCACATTTTTAGCAATTTAATGACCTTTTCGAAAGGGTAGAGGGTAACCTTGTTTGACTGCACAAGTCAACATTTATACAGTTCCAAACCTTTGGGAAGTAAATCTTTGTAAACAGGCTCCACCACCAAAAATGAAGTAAAAGGGTGAGATCAAGTGTTGTAATATTTTTTTTTCAGATGGGTTTCTTGCATAGAGCGTAATCCTAACCTGGACCATTTGTATTGTTGATGACACAGTGACTCTGTTTTCACATTTACAGCTTTCTCCTATTATTTTTTTTACATTTAACATTTAAATCAGTATTCAAAATAGAAATGAGTATTCAAAATAATTTACACTTATTTATAAGCAGTTGTCCACATGCTGTTTTTGTGGAAAAAGGCATGTTCCTTAATGTAAGAAAAAAATATACTTTTTCTCCGTTTGTTATTTAGTCTTGCAAAGCAGACGGTAGTATAATGTCTCTTTGGATATCTATATATTGAAGCAGAATCATTTTTAATTCATTTGAACAGACTTGAACAGTAAAATGGATTTTGAATCAAACCATAGACCCAAAAATCGGAATTGAATTGTCAGTAAAAGGTTCCCACCCCTAGTAAATATATATACATGATTGATTGTCAGGAAAAAAAAAAAAAAATCACTCTTAACCTGAATGGTTCCTACACACGAACATGAACAAAAGGTGCTAATTCTAAATGAATTTGAACCCTGAAAGTGTCAAATGAATCCTGCAAGGAATTTATAGCACTCCTGGTTCATGTTAAGAAGGTTGCCAAATTTTTACTACATAAACAAGTATCAAACAAGTCAGTATGACACAGTGCAGCAAAAAGACAACAACAAATAGCTCATTCAATTCTTTTTGTAGTCTGACTCCATCTTTGATGTTTCTCAGACTGCAGGTGTACCTATTTTTGTGGTCAGTGAGGCTCTTTTCACTCGCTTCTGTTAAGCCACAGAATTGCAATGTCCTTCACAGCTAGTCACGCCTCATCTGACTTGCAAGGAAATGGAATGGGATGAAGTTTTTAATTTGCCCTCATGACTAACAAAGAAAAAAAAAAGATATCCTGAACAACCACCCGGCTTTTTTTTTATTTTTTGCTAAAGTCTTTTTTGCTGGCTAAGTGGGCCATAGCATCACCCTGATTGTTTTAAGTCCACAAGTACATTCCGTGGTTGCCAGTCCTAGTGGACTGAAACAGGCCATGATGGGTTCATTAAAATTTGCCTGGACTGCAGACATTGGGTGGAGTGATTAGTGTGATAAGCAGGCGATATGAGCTTAATAGAAGAAGAGGTGTTCACTAAGATTAAAAGCCTTTTCCACATCACTGCCATTTTCCCTCCAATTCAGCAAATCACTTAATTGAATTTCTTTTAATTTTCTTTTTAATTTTCTCTACAAAACCCCTCGTGGAATTGCAACCCCAAGATGGATTGTGAGAGGGATAATATTAACTGTGAAGCCACAGCTGGACAACCCAGAGACGCTTTGTGGCATAGACATGGTTGATAAATAAAAGTGTTCTAAAAGCCTAATGGTTTACGGACAGATATTTATGGCACTAATATCACAAATGAAAACACATTATACACATGTGTACTTCCGGTTCCTGTTGTTAAAATCCACTCACTGATTATTCCACGCAAACTAGCACACTTTTCACACTTTTCTTTCTTAGAGTCGGGGATCAACAAAAAATGCCGCATGTTGTCATGGTAACGAAAACTGGACTTTGCGTAAGCGCAACAAAGTGGGGGTTAGCCCGAGCTGTGGCTAATCTGCATGAAGCAGGAAAGCACCTTTAAAAGAGCCCATCTTCAGCAAGGCTAGAAAAAAGGACAGAGAGTATCCAACATTTCATGTTCAGATCATGGGGAGGAACAATATGTGGGTTTAAATATCCCTGGTTACGTGTAGTCAAGGTCTTCATAAGTATAATTCAAGTTACCTCATAAAAAGTCCAAGGATTGATTTTTCTCAGATTTGTGTAACAGTTTAGTAGGTGTGTGCTCTGTCATTTAAAATATCATAGAACGTAGAATAACAATCATTCATAACGGAACCTGTTTCCCTGATGAAGGCTAACTTCAAAATCAAAAATTACTGAATAGCACGGATGTAAACGCAATATTTTTGAGATGTTTATATCTTGAAGTTAGTGCTTGCAATGTTCAGTTGCATGATGGCTAGCTTGACTTGTCTTCCCAGCATTATGGCTGGTTTTAATTAAATTTGTTTTGCCATCATACACAAATTAGTTAACAACTACATGGTATTGCAATCCTAAAATCATATTTTATAGTTAATTGAGGATGCTAAGAAACCCTTTAGTTAATTACGCCATCATTTACTATGAACATATTGGCATTAGCACCTAGCATTTGCACCAATGCGATTCTGGCATTACTACTGTATATCTCAGAGCCCAAAATCTCATCTCACTTATCCCTTTATAGAGAGATTAACAAGGGAAAGTTTTTATTTTATTATAATATTAGTATTTTTTTTTTTCTGGTAAGAAAACCGACTTGATCATGACTCAAATCCCTCGAGTGATCCAAGCATGAGGTTTTTCATTCATCATACATCTTGATTCTTTTATTTTGACAATTGTTTTAAACACTATGTTTTGATTATCCTTGCAAAACATAAGCAAATATGAACAAATTCCCAGATAAAAACAAACAGGACTAACATCATCTAGAAGACATTTGAATAAATTGTTCTCTGCGCCTCAACTAGTCCAAACAAATCATTAATATTGTGTTCGTGGAATGTGAATTAAATGACAAAATCGACACATTTTTATCCTTTCCAAGGGTGGCCATTTTCATGTCATTTTCATTCAAAAACAAGTGACAAAACGGATGCTCGGTGGATTTTGTAGCTTAATTCATAATCCATAGAAATAATATTGATCAGAACAATGTGTTCAGATGAGTCCTGGTGAATAGAACATATTATACTTTATACTTAAACATTTTTTTCTGGAGGGAAAAAGGAGGAATCTTTAGGAGTCAAGGAATTTTTGTGTTGAACGTGCATGGCACGCGTGCACGGTTTGTACAGGAGTAGAGAACACCAAGGCTATATAGTGAGCCAAACGAATGAGAAAACTCCACATTTACAAGTTTTGACGCAACAAAGACCCAATTGAATCAAATTTCTCATCTCTGTACCGTCCATAAACAAGAGGAAGAACAAGGCTTGCATAGACATGCTTACAAGCAGTCTCAAAATGTACTTATTCTAATCTCGAAAGATCCTCTTTGTGGATTCCATTAGGAAATGGCCTTCCTGATGAAGGCAGGGGGATAAGCTGCCACTGAATGGCTGAATGCTCTGTCAGTGAAGCGTTTAGACAAGAGCAAGTCTGAAGGCTCTGTGATGATGTGACAGGCTGAATCTGGTTATGGCCCAAACCTTGGCTGCTTCTTGAGGCAGAGAGGATAAACGAGTTCCCATCAAGTTGTGTTAGAAGAGCTCAAATGTAAAAAAGAGGGAGGGTGGGTTGGGGGGCTCAAAACCCTTTAGAAATCTCTTTCAATCTTTCTGTCAGATGATGAAAAATGTCTGTGCTCAAGCTTCACATTGCACATACTGTAATGTCATCCCTCCGCTATGACAGCTGACGTGAAGTGGGCAATTGTTCTGCATTGTATTTTCTTTAAAACAAAGCTTGAGCGGAAAAAAAAAAAAAAAGAGTTAGATAAATGTTGCGCCACAAACACATCTGAGGACACTCAAAGAGGATGTGTCAGAGACAAAGAAGAGAGCAGAAGGAATACGCCGACAGAT
Organism: Hippichthys cyanospilos; assembly: GCF_059441005.1. Classification (NCBI taxonomy): domain Eukaryota; kingdom Metazoa; phylum Chordata; class Actinopteri; order Syngnathiformes; family Syngnathidae; genus Hippichthys; species Hippichthys cyanospilos. Next base: position 15,112,541 of record NC_142376.1, on the reverse strand, counting down.
CGAGTGTACTATAAGCCCTGAAGCTCATTTCCAATAAGACCCTGTCTGTGTTTCAAGATACACAGGACCGCATCGACCAAGCGCGGAGAGTCAGGCAGATGATGTTTCATATTTCTTTGTTTATACTAAATCATCAGTTACAATGTAAGGAGCAACTGTGACCATCTAAGCACACATGGTGCAATGGCATTTGAGTTATTGCAGACTTGGCATGATGTAGCTGTATGAGGAAAATATAAGCACTGTATAAATATATATATATATATATATATATAAATATATATAAATATATATATATATATATATATATATATATATATATATATATATATATATATATATATATATATATATATATATATATATATAAGCTTTTGGATTCAAACCAGAAAATGGTCATGGTCTTAAACACGAGTTTAACTGGTGTAAATACTTGAAATTGATGTACTGTATTAACATTGCTGTATGAAAATGACTATTATGATTTTATAGCTATTGTAAGAATAATGTTTCATTTTGTATACTTATTTCCCTGCTAGTAGAACTCCCAAATCCCGCATCCTGGAAGCTTTAGAGACAATGTTGAAATGTGTGATATAATTCAAAAGCGGTCCACAATGCTCAATTGGAAGAATGTTTCTGTGGAACCGCAAAGGGATTCTAACTTTCCCAAAATGTTCATTTTCTTCAAAGACTTGCCAGTTTTCAAATCAAAGAAGTAAAATGGCTATCTATTCAATGTGTTTTAATTACAACTGAGAGGATTTAATTGACTTGTTTCAGATATATATTTTTTTTTAGAGAAACTCATCTAATGGATAAAAAGCCTCTATTTATAGTTTGTACAGAATGACATTGCAAACAGATGCAAACTTTAAAACATGTACATATTGAATTCACAATAGCCATATTTGAAAACATGCTTGTTTTATTTCAGATATTTTGGTTTGAATAAACAGGAGCTGCTTGAAAAGTAGAAATCAAGCCAAAGTTGTAAAACCTTACAACTCTTTTATTGGAAATCTATCAGAGGCTTTACAGCCTCACCCTAAAAGTGGAATGGCATTAATCATGTTAATCCTGGTATTAATCCTTGTTATTCTGGTCCTACATTATTCCAAAACTCAACATGCCTTTGTGAACAGTGATTGGAAAAAGCATAAAACCAATTGATTTGTTTTGGAACAACAACTTAAGCTTGCATAATAGACCAGGTTTGCAGAAGGAATAAACTTGAACTGCACATTGGAATACCAGTTCGACAGCGTTTGCAACACACACTACCCGCCACGAGGAAGTGGGGAAAAACTCAGTGCAAATGAAACAAAAGCAGCACTGCTTTAGTTATGCTGGTTGAACAGGGGCAAAGTCTGGTGTGCTGCCAAAGTTGCGCACATAAATAGTAATTCAGTGCTTCGGGCGATGAGAACACAGGAGTATACAGGGGACCTCTCTGTAGGACGAGAGCTTTTTAACAGTTTCCCTTGAATGACAAATAGGGACTCCGGAGTGATAAGAAAAAGGTTGGGAGCATCAAGTCCTCTCTTTAACAAGTTTGGGAGAAAGACAAATTTAGCCCAGCGCAGTCATTTGCAGAGAAAGCTGGTGAATCAGCTCAATTACAGATTTTCAATTGAAATGCACTAAAATGCACTATTTTAGTATCTCGAGGCGACTCACCGCTCTTCCCTCTATTACCAAAAAAGTAATGCTCAAATTCAGCTAGGTGACTGAAGAAGGGGGTCCGATGGGAGGTGGAGGTGTGGTGCACGTGGACCTGGGTCCACTTGACTAGAAATAAACATGACTGAGGAGAGGACAGGAGAATATGAGACATTGGCCTCAGAGAGTATAATGGAAAGGAACTTGTTTTGTCAGCCCCTCATGGTGATAGAATGGCACACACTCTCTTGTGACAGTGTGATATTGGCTTGGCACCAGCTTGATGAATGTATCAGCCACAAGTCAGGCAAAACGCTGCCGCTCAAAGATGTTTATGCTGCCGCATGGAGACAGGCAGTTCTAGTAACAGGAGTGTCACTATTGTCTGAAATAAGTTTATGGAAAATGAGCAACCCCGCTTCCATTTTCTGCAATTATTTCAAATGGAATGCTATGAATATTTAAGATGAGCTACACTGCTACGTAGAAAATCTGGATTTTAAGACCATTTCACTGCCAGCTCAGTTAAAATGGATCTTTGATGTGTATACTTCAACATCAGTGAACGGGTTAAGACAGAGGCCTACAACTGCACCATCCTGGTGCTTCTTTGGCATAAGGTGAAGGAAAAGGATGGCTGGGTGGGCATTGAAAAGATGAGAGGTGCCCTTTCCTCGAGCAGGTGATGACCTGCCCAAGGCCACCTGCTGTTTTGCCAGGGCCAACCAATTAATGATGCCCTCCTTTGATTACCCCAGGAAGCCTGAGGATACAGCAGAGAGCAAAAAAAAAAAACATAAAATGTTTGCACCAAGCAATGCGGAGACAGCTCGCATGAAAGTTCAAGCCTGGGTCATGTACTTAACATACGCAGCCGTTACCAACATCACAAAAAGTAAGCCTCTTTACCTAATTATTTAGAATTTGCATACTAATTCAGCATAAACACAGTTGTTTGTCTCCAAGCTTTGTCAAACCTGCCCAACGGCTTTAGTATCCTCACCTTCACAGCACTTATTGTTTTAATTCACAGGGATTAAATTAAGCATTCGGACTGGTTCTATCAAGAAGTATTTTGCCTAAAAACATAGACTCAGTTAAAGTATGCTTCTAATAACATTCCGACAAATTAAGTAAACATAAGGACGGCGCTCGACCTTCTGATTTGTTCAGCCTTAGAACATGTTTTTTCCATAGGTAAGAAAACCTTGTTCCAGAGCGAAACTACCCTCCTAAAAAACATTCCAAATGATTAGTCCTTGACAACCAAATCATATATAGCGGCCAATTTGTTTATGAATACAACCTTGGGCAAAAACGTGCTCTGATCAAGTAATGTATGCTTTGAAATAAAACATTGACTTTCAAATGCTCCGGAGCCTGAAGCAAGGCTTTGAGGCTGATTTGGTCCCCCATTGAGATGGCGCGAGGTATGACCCGTTCCCTCTAATAACATGCCAGAGACTTTGCAATCACAAAACAAGAGCGGAGGTAATCACTACGGTGGTCTCGACTCCTCCCACTGAGGGGAGTCGACACCCTCCGTCATTGGTAAAGTCTTTCTTCTCCATACAGAAAAAGAAACGGGACGGAGTCACAAGTATTTACAGTATATAACGTGCACACTTTGGTTTAAGAAGATGAACTTTTGCTGGATTTATTGAAAATTAATTAACTGTCTTTAAAATAATTGACAAGAAAATGTCAAGATATCCTGGATAGTTCACTCTAATGACTTATAATAAAATGGGATATTGCTTTAAGGACCGGCAAGATGACGGTGTTGAAATATTAATACAGTATCAGTCGCTCAAGTAAAGGCTCAACTGAGGATACGCTTGGTCTAGGGGTTAGGGCTAAATTAAAATCACACCATTTACAACACCAACGGAAACCAAGGTCACTTGAAAGTCCCAGACATTATAGCTTTGTATCAGCGTAAGTGAATGACAGGATGTTGGAAGGGTAATGATGGTTTTCATTTACTATCAGTTTCTGCATGCTATAGATAGACTAACATAATTAATGGCGAGAGCTCATGTGGTAAGGATCATCTTCCCCCTCTGTGTATGTTTTTCAACTTGTAATACTTAAAAATATATGTCTATGCTTATTGTGTCTCTATTTAGTAAATTAAAATGCTAAGGTGAATAAAATAAACGTTTTGAGTAGGTAAATGTGGTTGTGAATAAGGTCTGGTATGATACAGTTTTATTTTTTGACAGTTCCACTCTTATTTGAATATAAATACAAATTGTTAATATTTTTGGCGGGGATAAATGCTTCAGGAATTGGTCTTTAATGTATTAATATTTATTATGACATGTTTGTGTTTGTTGAATTAATTGGTGATTAAGAGACAAGAGATGAAAACAATAACATTAAATAAGTAATGTATTAATCAAATTAATCTTTAATTAAGATACCAATTATGAGAACATTCAACCATAGCTTTTTATATTTAGATGGATTGTTTTTTTTGTGGCAGATCAAAGGATTGATAAATAACAAAGACAAAAAAGCTTTAGTCATTTATCATCCTAAATATACTTTAGGAGATGCCATTGCAACCATTTGCCTTCTGCTATATGTGAGAATAGTCCCATGTGCTGGCTATAACCCTAATTAACATTACAATGAAAAAAAAAACAATATATATTTTTTTATTATAATCATAGGTCTTGTTGATCGCTTGCTCGCTTGGGGTAGACCTGCAAAGTGTGGTCTCTCTGAGACACCATAGTGCGTGTACTGTGCATGTTCCACCCCTCAAAATATTACACACTGTGGCTTTAAATATCAAAACTGAGTTCAACACGATTAAAAAAAAATACGATTAAACTATAACTATAATTAATTGATCACAATCTATTAATCTGACACCCCTCGACTCAATACTTTCATCTTAAGTTTCATTTCACATTACTTCATGTATAATAACACCCAAGTATTTAGCGATATAATCAAAGCAATATAATCTATGACACACGTCGTTCACACATGGGAAACAAACGGACCACAAAGAATTCAGGCTAGGTTTCCATGGAGGGATACAGAAATGAAATAAAACTGTTGAAAAAGCGTGCTTTTCAAATGATGTAACTGGTAAGGAATGAGGACAGTGTTAGTCAGTCTTATAATAAGCTTCTTTTCTTACTGTATTTCCGGTTTGTAAGGTCTACAGTTAGACACACACATACTCACCAACACACTGCCCCACATTCAAGGTCTCCATGCATCAGCATGGGGTGCAGTAGTGTAAAATTGTGTTCAAAGAGAGTGGAGGAGCTGGTTGGAGTTTGATGAGCCTCCTGTCCTCTTCTGAACCAATGGCTCGACCCACTCTCGCTTTATCACGGTGTGCCAGCCCACTGTTATCTGCGCTGCACTAAATCAATTAGCATGTCATTAAGATAGCTTTTTCCAGCACGGTAAATGTGGAAGTGGAGCTGCACTTAGAGGCCATCATATCTGGGTATTTTCGTGCAGTGGGTGGGACTTGTATCGGCAGAATGCTGTATACAGTAGCAACTGGATTAGGGAGACAACAACAACTAAATCTATCGAAAATCAAAGGACTTTAAAACAGTTCCCAAATCAAACACCAGGTCAAACTGATTAACGTGGGGAAAATACATAACAGTTGCTTGTTTCATTTTGAGCAGCAGTGCAATCTTCAACTATCTGCAAAGCAATTTCAATTACACAAACCTTTGAATTATTACTGTCTTATTGGCGTGAAGTGTAAATCTATCTAAAATGCAATAACATGTTTGAAATGCCAAAATATTTGAATATTTTCAGTGTTGATATCTTTTCGAGAAAAGAGGATTCCTTCAAAAGACCAGGCATTAACTCAACATATAATGAATACTAGGTAAGCAAAAGGTACCTCCAGAAAAAAGTTTGAATTTACATGCTAGTGAATCTGGTGACTGCATGTAGCTAATGGTAAATGACTGATAGTTCAATAGCTGTAAACAAGTGAATGCACTCACCACTAAACAAAATTCGTTTTTCAGTCACGACATCGATTGAAAACTTTCGGTGCCATTTACCTCATGCAGCCATAGGCTAGTAAATTGTTATAATTCTGGTATGACAAATACAAAGCTTGCAAGCTAGAACCGGACTGGTTCAAATAAAAACTATCCAATACTGATCTGGTCAGTTTGACTTGGATCGAGTCCATAGCCCTCCAAACAGTCAGCTCTTTTTAACCTAAATACAAGAAGAGTTTATGGAAAAATTGTTCTGTTCCTCAGAAATTAAAACAAGTCCACATACTCACTTAGAGCAATGGACTATGGATTTCCTCAAGACTAGTTTACTGTTACACAACTTTCCAAGTGGTACCCATACCATACCTACTATAGGTGTCACAAACCCAAAAGATTCTTTGGTTCATATTTAGGGTTGTCCCATAAAACAAAATAAACAAGAACAAAACTGGAAATGAGCTATCTTTTAAAGAAAGGCCATAGCTTTTAATTAACAATAAAATAAAATGACAGGCAGCCTCCACAATAACATGATGAAATTACAGCTATTTCACAAACCGGGAAGCGATAAAACAAGCCTATGAAAAGCCTTCTCCAAACAATCCCAAGTTTATCACAATGAACCGTGAGAAATATAACGGAAGTTCGGTCCTTATTTTTCTGCCTGGCAAATGCCAATAAAAGTCATCGAAAACTATGAAAGTACAGACCCTATCTCCCCCTAAAATTCTTTCATTTCATGGAATCACATAATCATTCTGTTATTGCTAAAGCAACATGCCGGTGTTTGGACATGATGGAGAGATAAACGCTTTAATCCCCACAAAAAGATATTTCACTCAAGGGTGCAATCAAATATATTCCAGATAATATGTTGAACATACCAAAACATTTACTGTTTGTGTTAACTTTCTTCTTCTTTATCTTCTACAGAACACACATATAAACACAGCCACTTTTCATCTACAGATAGTGTAAAGAGCGACAAAGTTATGTTTTAGAAAAACTTTCTACAGCATCCAGACAGTAATTGAACCCATATCTTCTTCAATCTATCCAAAAGCTGTTATTAGTTTCATTTTTAAATGCATAAAGTGGAGGTCAGGGGAATCAGAAAACGCATGTCATGTTATTCAGAATAAAGCAAATCATAAAACTCTCAGATCATAAAAAGCCATAAAAACCCACTTCGGCCGGCCACTAATACATCACACTACCCAACAATTATTGCGTGTAGGGCAAAAGTAATTGGCTGACAAAAAATGACGAAAAAATGTCAGAATGTTCTGCGTCTTTGTTCCTAGACAGGTCTTTGAGTTTTAGATAGTCTGCTTATTTCAAACTCCATCACATACGGTGTGCGCATGCAATGCCAAATGTTTAGTCCTGCTCTTGGTTGCTGATCAGACCACATGTGTCTGACGCTCCCAGTCGCAGCAGCAAATTCAAAGGGTGCAGACGCTCACTTCAAAAGAGTCGCGCCGGCTTTGAACGCCATGCCAGTTGCACAAACCATCAGTGGGACGCATCAGCATCCTTGAGGCACGCATCGGGAAATATGGCCCCTTTTGCACCCACAGCTGACACCCGATGGCGCGGGCTTCTCTATAGTGTCATGCTGCTGCAACGACAGCAGCATGAAGAGGAAATAAATATCCTAATCATTATCCTTACTTTAAAGCTTTAAAGTGTGCCTCTGGAGCTCGGAGAGAAAAATATATCTGGTTCTTCAGGAAAAATGGCATCCAATCATATTTTGGTTACACTGGCTTTATTGGAGCTAGCTTAAAAGAGCCTGTGAAAACCTCTGGTCAGAGACTCCTTCTTGGCTCCTGGGGGGTGGAGTCCTGACGTAGAGTTGTTGATTGGTGTGTCTGGATTGCTAATGGCTGACACAGGCAGCACCAGCTTGTGTATGATTCTCGTCTATATGCGTGCTTCAATAATAAGACAAAAAACAAAGACAAGCACTACTTTTGTGTGCCTAAATTTTTTCATTCAGAATGTAAAATAATCACAGCTAGGTGGCTGCATAATGTGTATGAGACACTCTTCACATTTGGCAGGAATTTGGTAGTTTGCAAGGACAGTTTTCTATGTGTTACAAAGACAACCTATGTATTTATTTCTAGTATTCATAACAACAGTTCTGCTCGTGGGTGAATTATTTACTGCAAACATTGATCGTCTGGCGATGTGGTTTCAAACACATTACTCCTCCCAACCCCGGAATGAAACTGAAAGTCAAAAACCGGAATGTGTCCTCAGATAAGGGGGGCGTGTATTTACTCATGGGCGGTATAGGGGTGGTGTAGAGGAGGTACGAGGGCTTTCCTCTCACCTGTGACGTACCAAGTAGATCAGACCCTATTATCTGCTCGGGCGAGGACAGCGCTGAGAGTGCAAAATAAGCAAGGAAGTCTTCGAAATGTATCAAAGAAAGAAACACTTCATTTGTGGGGTTTTGGGGTGAGAGAGTAACATTGTGACAAGGTTAAAATAAGATAGTTGAATTTCTACGACACAGGTTTTTAAATACAGTGTACTATACATTAAAAATTAATGAAAATACATGAAAATGGTAACCTTTACTGACAATTTGAATGCCATTTTGACATATTAAAAAACAATTTATCTTTTAATAGTATCATCTGTACATAGATAATCATAAACTGAATATCACGGTTATAGTTTCAGCTAAATGACATGGGGAAAGTCTGTTATCATCATAGATTATAGTTAATCATGCTGGGTTCATGTCAACATTTTCCCATTGATCCAATTCAGTTTGCATGTTGGGATTTCTATGCTTTTTCATTTTATTGTATGTTACATTACTGTTGAATACAATGACAAATAAAAAACTACAACCAAGTTCAACATTTTAGCTTGTGCAATCTAAACTGAATTGTATCATATTGTTCTAGAAGAGCCAAAGGTAATTCTTGCATCTGACTCATAAAGCATATTAACTGAATTGTTAGTTATGCTGTTTTTTTTTTTTTTAACATTTCAGGCACTCGAGCTGAGGAAGTCATGATCTAATTTTGTAGTAGATAAAGGAAATTTCTTGTTTTATTAACAATTACAAAAAAAAAAAAACAAATTTTCCAAAATGTACTGTCCATCCAGTTTTTTTCTTCTTGAATTACAATACTTCATATATTCCAGGTATGGCTTGGAAGGCTATGATCACTCTTGTTTTTATTAATCAGTGAGAAACTCACACATTTTATGCATTTTATGTGACATGCTTATACGCACACAGTAAACGCTCACCTTGGACTTAACTCACCATTAATGGCCATGCAGAGCAGATTTTAGCCGCCTGCTGTAAAGATCGTTTAATGATCAAACTAAACTCTGCACATCCTCAAACAGCCTGTAGTAAGTATGATCATTTAAAATAAAGATAATGGCCTCTGAATATACCTTTCCCCTTAATTTCACGGAAGATTGTACAGGTTGCTAGCGAAACCTCGAGAAAAACAGATACTAATCATTCATTTTTTTTCCAATTAAGAGCCTGTGGAATATTATGATTCCCTCAAGATATTGTTTAACCTTTATTCTGGCACTTTATAGAGCCGCAAGTTGAGATGCCTTGCTGAAATGCACCTCAACAGTTTGCGAGGAAGCAGAGTTAGATTGAACAACTCAATAGTGCAAATATAAATACGCACAAGAAAGCTGTACAGACAATGTGGATGCATTTGCCAACAACTGAGTGCTGACTAAGGCTGAAATATAGAGCGAGAGTTCAAATGAAATATTTACATTTTTGCCCTCAGCGCAATTGGGTAGCAGTGCTTATTAAAGTCTTCATCGAGCGTAGAGAGCTGTAGGGAGGTTTGAAATGCTACAAAAAAACCTCGGACACCAAAACACAGGATGCAAAATAACTTGTCAGATCCCATTTTTCATTGGCAAATTAAAGCTGATTAAAGAGGAAATAAGAAATAACCGTGACCAGATGAGTGTTGGGTTGTCAATCGAGCATTACTTGAGGATATGAGAATTTCCAACTTCTACCAACAAGTTCTATTCTATATACTATAGCTGAGACTGAGCCCCTTCATTCTTTCATCTATTGTGTTCTAAAGAATCAGTGCTGCACTCAGGTCTCATGAGATTAAAGGGTCTTGCCACAGAGATGCTATTTATTCTTCCACAATGGAAGTCTGGGTGCGACATTGCTGCACTTTGGTGAGTGCATCAGTGTTCGAATGCTGGCAGAGGAGATAAACTCGTAGCTAATCAATCAAGCACCGTTCTCTATTTTTCAATCCCAGTCTTGTAACGCAACGACACACTGCAGGGCAACAAAGTCTTTATGTAATCACATCTTTAGACTTCAAACACATTGCATTTGCATGCTATCATGTTCATATTATAGAAAAAGATAACTCACAAAACAGAAATGAGAATAGCATGGCGACCAGAGAAATGAATGGACTCTGCAATCCAAGTGTGTCAGATCCTCTGCCAGGCAACATTTTAAACTGCAATATTTACAGATGAAATGAGGCCCCCCCCCCCAGTAGAAGCCTTATTGTGGCCATGAAAATGAATGTTCTCGGCGGACAATGACCATATTAGCTCTTCAGCATAGAGCTCACTGAACTGCAGATGAACAACCAGGTTAAGTACTACGGCTCGATGCATGATTAATGCTCATTCTTTCTACTGGCCTAATGCAGCAACTACAATTGTGAGACTGCTGCAGAGCCTCATCGTATTTTTGTTTGTTTGAAATCTTAGTGTTTAAGTTGACATTGTGCCTGATAACAGAAACATTTTTGATAACCAACTTGAAATGTGAAATCTGAAATGGTGTATTGCCTTTCTGAATGGGAAAATACAGCTGCGTATTTGCTGTGCAACCAAATGTGAACACTCCAACGGTCACTTTTTTACAAATTGTTTATCAATATGTAAATGATTTTGGAAGTGCCAGGCAGAACTTGGATTTGAGACAGAATATACGCTGGGCTGGTCCTTATTAAATTGCAGGGCACATAAGCCAAAACCAATTGCACTGACATTCACACCTACGGTCTGGGCAATTTCAAATCTTCATCGAACATGCATCTTGAAGCTCACTTTTTACAGTCACCAGTTATGTTCTGTTAAAGACTTTTACAACACTGTGTGAACGGGTTACCCAGATGCACCTTACAGGTATCATCAGGTTTGGGCTCGTCACATGTCAATTGCAAAGTAATCCAGCAGCAGGTAATATTTGACTCTTTCTTCCCAGCATCTGCAACAACAGCTGAGAGATGCTGGATCATATCCGGCTGCGATCTTAAAGTGGACATCCACAGTGACAGATAGAAGAGTCACAGTGAACAAAGATAACCTCTGACGGTTAAATTACTCACAGGTTAATGTTCAGTGTCACATTTTTAAACTAGATTCTCCAAAGCTTGTAAAGATATTTCCATTTAAAATCAAGGAAACCCTGAAAATCAAATTAAGATTATTTTGTTTCAGACTGTTGTGATTAGCTTTCTTAAATCCTTTAATACACTTGTTGAACAAAACTACCTGAATTGCCTTGTTGTTACAGGCATTTTTCGTATAGACTTCTCATGGTTGAAAAAACAAAAAACACTCAGGACCTCTCTGATCGGCTTTACTCATCATCACCACACTCCAGCAGCATTTGTGAGGTACTGTATATAAAGATAACTTGAGCAAGGTGGCTTGCTCTGATTCGTTTTGCCAATGTTGTAAAACTAATTGAAAGAAGCTAATTTATGATTTTCTCGATGAGCTGTTGAGTAATCTTTTAATACACAATTTTAAAGGTTCATCTTGTCTGTTTTATGCCGGTGACACTGCTCTGTTTAGTCTTAAGTAAAAAGTTCAAATGCCAAAGTAAGGAAATAGAACGAAGTAGCATTTTTTTAAAACACTCTCCAAAATCTAAATTAATCTCCAAAGTTAAATATTTAACTTTCATAGCCCTAATCCCATTACAAAATACAAAAAGAAACAAAAAAAAATATATATTCATTCATTTTCTATAACGCTTATCCTGATTGGGTATCCAGCAGAGACCCATGCAAGTCTGGAGAGATCATGCAAATACATGGGAAAGATTTGAAACTTCAAATTCAGAAGTGTGAGACAGACCTACCTGCTCACCACACAAATTCTTTGCTGCTATGTTGCGTTGCATTGTATTGTTGCCTTCATTCAAAATTAATGACAGAAAGTCATTGATAAAGTTGTTATTCCAAATGACTAATATTTTCCAGAATTAAAAAAGGTCAATTGAATCACTTCATTCATTCAATTCCACATGCTTTTCACTTGAAATAATATGTTTTACCAACAAATAAATCACTGTGTTCATTTTCTTTAAGAAGCGTGAAAGGCATGGTCATGTTCAGACCATTTAAGACATCACTAATTCACGCAACACAAAAACGTATCAAAGATGATTTCATCTGATGTGTTTATGTTCTTGAGTTTGCTTCATACTCCTCAGCCAAGACCAATTAAAGAGTCAACAGAGCATCTAAGGTCTGATTAGTCTCAGACTGGCTTTTAATTTGATGAGGAATGCAGACCTCAAGCTTGATGGTCGATCAAGCGAGGCAGATGGACTAGATGTCATCAAATACAAGGACACATGGAAATTAGTGTTTTGTCTCACTGTGTTGACATGCTCGTTTGTATTGAGTTAAAACAACTGAGAAAAAAGGCAGTGGAGAATACAAAATTATGTCTTACTGTATCTGGATTCTCTTCGATCCAACTTTTAACTGTGTTCAGGGCAATCTCGCTTGCAGGCTCATTGGGAAACCCTGTGAAAAGAAAGGAACAATGTCAAAAAACCATAACATACTATACAGTGAGGGAAATTGATTTACTAAAATGTGCATCTGATTTTCATTTGATCATTCTATTTAATTGCATTGATTTTTCCAAGTGTTAGTGACTGTTTAACATTCTGGTGCTTCAGACTCAAGGCCACAAACCATTTTGATTACAAAAGTCTCCAATTATGAATTCATTTGGTACTGCATACTCTGTTGCCTGTAACACCATGTTTCTAATTTGATAGAGACCAGCACCAATTCTCATCATGCATGTATATTACATTGATGCAGAGAAAACAAAAACAAACAAAAAAAAATTTGAAACAAAACAATGTTTTGTCATAGGCCAAAATGGCATGACCCCTTTTGTGAATGACACCAAGCTCAAGATTAAGAGTAGGCCACTCGGCTCCTAAAGAGCTGCTATCATGCCTGTATTCAATATCTTCCTTCTATAACACATCTGATTTAAATGATCAGGATGCTAATCAGGCTCCTGCAGAGTTTGCTGATGACCTGATTATTTGAATCGGGTTTGATGTCGGAGAAAGACATCAAAAACATGTAGGTATGCGCTTACCCCTGTTCTCACTCATTCATCCATTCATCAATCCATCCATTTTCTATACCCGCTTATCCTCACTAAGGTCACTGGCTTGTGCCTCGCTGGTGCCTATCCCATTCTGACTTGGGGCAGTAGGCAGAGGACATACTGAACTGGTTGCCAGCCATTTGCAGGGCACACAAGGACAACCAAAGGGCAATTTAGAGTGTGCAATATACCTGCCATTGATGTTTCTTTCAACCTCCACACAGAAAGCGAGTTGGAATTGAACTTGGTGTGACTTGGTGTGATGTGCTAACCACTCACTATGCCGCCCCTAGATCAGTAAGAACCTTTAAAATATGGCACTGCTGAATGGATGAATAAACAATCTGAATAGTATTTTTTTTTTACATCTTTTTTGCGTTTTTCTTTTTTTTTTTAATAAAGGGGACCATATATAAATGATATATGTAATTTTTTTTCAGAAAGAAATAGTAAAAATAGTCAAAATGTTTGTAGTTTAAATAAGGATTGACATACTAATTTATTTCAGGCACTTTGATGCACTGTTATGTTTTTGAGTTTTAGGATAACCTATAACATGTATAAACCTGGTATACAGTTCTATTTTCTTTTCTTAAGTTAGAGTAAAAAAAAGGATACTATTTTAGGAATGGTATTATAATGATCTTATATATATATATATATATATATATATATATATATATATATATATATTTTTTTTTTTTTTTTTTTTTTTTTTTCTGGCCGCACCTGTTTATTAAAAAAAAAACAAAAAAAACTACGTCTTTGAGCATTCAACTTGGCTTTTGTTTGCGCATGCTTAAACTATTAATAAATCAGATTCATACTGTTTGGGGTTATGGGAACTTAAAAGATATTAACCGCTGTAATAATTTGAAAGCAACCAACCAGCATTGGACCTCTTGCACATAGTAAGCCCTGAATAAGGGACCAAAGATTGCAGGGGTTCACTATCTTGCTGTAATGACAGGGGTCGAGACCTCAATTTCAACCCAAATCAACTGGTACAAGGCGCCATGAGACATTCGTAGCCGCTTGGTTATTGCATGGGTCAGTTTCTCAGATCAGTTTTTTTCCTTCCTGGGTCATGGCCATTGATAAACACTGCATGACCTATGAAACTGGTTTACAAGTGTTGCAAGGACATTTTAAGCTACATGCGAAGAAAAACGGATAAGCGAAAGCAATCAATCCAAACATTGCGTGAATGATGTCATCTCACACTCAAGTTTACCAGAGGTCAAAGTCAATAAATAACTGGTTTCTAAAGTTTATAGACTTGACAGCAAAACTGAAACTACAGTTCACCCAACTCTCCTCTGTCTCACTATTGATGTTTATCTTCCTTTTTGTTTTCCTCTTTTTATTTTCCTCACTGCCTTGCAGGAAAAGTTGAGTTACACCAAGAGGGGCGAAGACATGTTGCTGAGCTCCTCTACAAGTAGGATGTGAGTAGAATACCAGGCAGCAGTGACAGTATGTCAGCTCTGAGACTGCATTACGGTTGTGTGTTTGTAGATAGTTCACTGAGCGTTCAGTCCTTAGCGACTTGGCTCCAAGAACTCTCTGCTAAGAACCTAATCCTGCGCATCAAGTCACTTTGAAGATTACTAGATTCCTCTTTTATATATATAGAGTATATTTAACTTTGCATATTTTTTCATTTTATATTGTGTGCAGAGAATTAATAAATCATACCAACATTTAAACACACACCGTCGTGTAGTATTGGTGAACAGATGAGAGGAAGGGCTGTCTGGTTCTAGAGAACCAGCTGTCTTGGTAAAGAGTGCCATAAAAATAAGTACAGGAAAGAAAATTGAGTTGTAATGTCCAAATGTGAGCTCACTGTATGATGGCTGAAGAGAAATCGAATATAGTGAATTAGCCAAACTGTGGTAGGGGTTTTACTTTCTGGACCTGGAATTCCCATCTCTGAATTTTAGAAGGCCTTGTGGGATAATGGAAAGCAACAAAGTGTGAGGCTTTCAAAACCAGTTGAAACAGCTTTATGGGCATTTTGCATTTTCTTCCCATAACTGGATGGGCTTTGAAATTACAACCTAAAATATTATTCTAGGGTTAATGAAGATTTGGATATTAGCCATAGGTGTCAGCATGAATGAATGTAAATGGTTGTTTGTCTATATGTGCTCTGTCACTGATGGGAGAACAGCCCACTGTGTAGCCTGAAATCATGATTTGCTGCAATTAACCATTACCAGCTTTGTATAAAATATGTGAAAGAGATATTATACTTGCACAAAATTACAAGTTTCAACTTAGTACAATCATATCAGAAGCGGAAGTTGCCTTGTACAATGTTACGTGACTTACGTATTCTGGATTACATGCACTTAAGGACCAGGCAGAAAGTTTTATGCTTCTGTGTTTATGTTTCAGAAAAGGTCACATTTCTATTTATTTTATTTCAGTTTACTTCAGCGAACTTAACTATTTTTACTTACCTCACCTCTAGATGCGGTTACTTTTTTCCCAGGGTCATTTGAAAATTTCACTATATGAACCACGTTTCACCAATGCAAAACCTCACCAGAAATTGAGAAACATCTAAAATGTAAGGACCGTATCAGAAATTGTTGGAAAGTTGACAAAAAATGTTGAAAGTGTAACTTGAAGCCTCTGGGACTCAGCAGCCTCTACCCTGACCCCATGGTCACGGATACCATGAGAAAACTTTGCAAGACTTGAATAGAGAGACAAAAAGAGGCTCGAACACGGTGCACTATGTTTCGAAAGAAAAAAAAAATCTGGGTTGCTGGCAACATACAGTGGTGAAAGCATAGATTTAAGAAATTGTGCAAAGACGACTAACTAATTTAATATTACTGTAAGGGATGCATTCTAGTCTTCCTTTTGGTCCTTGTGGAGTGTGTAGGTTTCAGTGAAAGCTAATCTGTCAGGAGGTGGAGAGCTGGCGTCAGCTGCAGTGATGGTGGACCCTCCAGGGCCCCAATAGTGCTTGGACCGCTTCTGTCCTATGTTGGGAATATGGTCGGCTCAGGGAGATTTGTCTTCGTGAGCTGCACTGATGGGATATGTGGCGTGGAGTGGCGCTGATGAGGACTCAGGTGGTACAATGTTATTTCTGCTGAAGGCTCCCACACTTCATCACAAAGCACAACACCGCAAAGAGACGGTGGGTGAAATTGAGGGGCGCTGGGTTTTAGGACATGTATCTGTTTAACTGAGATACAGATATAACATTGATTTGCATAATGTTTTCATAATGCATCCTTTGACATGAAAGGCAAATTATGGATGAAGTGACCGCAGCAAATATGTAAATTTGCACAGAAACTAATATGCATTAAAAAATGTCTTGGTCCAATTGCACTTATCACACTTTCAATATCTACTTAGTTGACGTTCACAACGGCTGTGACTCATGTGTTTTGTCATTCGTAAGATGTGACAAGGTGCAGCTACGCCAACGGATAAAGTGAAAGAAAGGAAGTGATGAAGTCAAATGCTAGCCTATTCAATTAAATCTTGCCATGCATCCTTTGCTCTTCTATAGTTACTGGTATTCATATACTGCAGCAAGTACACCACCACTGCGATTCATCAACGGGCTTGTGTGGCGACCTGCTTTTTTCTGTATACTATTGTGGAGAAAGAAAAAAAAAATCCAGTGAAAATAACTCTCACTTGCATGCTATTTTCTTAAATTCCACACAGAATAAAACAAGTCCAATCAACAGTTTCCCTTTTCAAGGAGTCTTTTATCAGTCTCTCAATTCCTTATATTGGAGTTGGTCAAGGTCCAAAACAAGCATCTAATTTTGATGAAATGAATGAATAAATCGCCTAATCACTAGAGGAGCAAAAATAAATTAAAAAAAATAAAATAAAATGGATATTTCATGAATGTGGTAAAACTAAATGAATAAATGAAATGAAATGACTAAATGAAAGGTGGGTCAGGTTTTCATAACCAGGTATCACTCTCCGAGGGTGGCAGAAAGTCCCATGCGATAAAATTGGTTGAATGTAAACCTAAAATAAAAGCTGCATTAAAAACAAAAAAAAAATCGTCTCCGGGAAATAATTAAGTTCAGCAAGAATGAGGGCTTCATAACTGACGTCGGTGTGATGTCAAGTGGAAAAGGAAGAGTAAAGCTTGGCTTCAGGACTGGTGTGGTGACCCGGGGTGGAGGACAGCGAAGTGCCGCAGAACTCCAAACACCAATGTGTGGATGTCAAATAGCCCCAAGCGCTAACACCGGCACACAGTAGGCTGTGACCGTGACCGACTTTGAAGCCCACAGAAGGGGAAACAGACAAAGAGAGGTGGAAGCATGCTATAGTACGTGAGGAAGACAACAGAAAGAGAAAGTTGAAAAAAGGAGATAACATTTAATGGCACAAGCCATGATGACCTTTCTTGGAAGTGTTCCACTGAGGTGATGCCCTGCTTTGTTCTACATGCTAAAATTAACACCTCTTTAAAAAGAAGAAAAAATATCTAAAGACTGCAAAAGACACAGGGCACAACTCAATCACTGCCAGCCCATGTAAAATGGATTTGATTTGGAATGGAAGTGAAGGAGTTAATTTATTCACTTTCAGGCCAGTAAATATTGACCTTAGACATCTGTAGCCATTAACGGCAGTGAATGAGTGAAAGGGAGACCATAAGTTACATTAACATTTTTTTTTTCAAATTTTAAAACAAACTCAAGTGTCTCAACGTTTGCAACATGCCTTTGTCAAAATATCTTTTACATACAAGATCTCATGCAAGTGAACAACTAATCCCCACCACATATGTTTGACCCGCTGCTATTCTCTGATTGGTCAACAGAGAATTGTTATTAAGAGACATTGATTAGCTGTGTTTCCATTAGTTTTAATGAGTGTGAATTTAGTGATATTCAAACAATTTCGATCAAGTACAATTTCAAATCGTATGTGTTTCCATTGAAGTGTTTTTCACTTCTGGGGTATAAACTAGCGTAAAACATGTAGTGTGCATGAATGAGGGCCACTTCGTGGAACAAAGTACAATCAAACTGGCCCGCGAGCAGGGAGGGGGGGGATGCTCTTCCTTAGCTTTACACCCAAGGGCCACAATCCATGCTCCGGATGACCAGACAACTAGGAAGAGTGCATGTGTCAGCAACAGCGCACATGCGCACTGTAGTTGTTGCTGGGTTAAATATGACCTAAACTGGTTCAAAATTGAAACATAAAAAAAAATAAGAAAAAACTACAAATAAAACCCAATCGAACATAACACACTTTTATTGAAACTTCATCTTTCCTACATCCTATGCTGGAAATGGGACCATGATTAGAATGCGAAGGACCAGTTACACTTAGTGGATCCTGGCATTTCCCACCTAGGTAAACTCAGTCAAAAACCCTCAATTTTGCCTGAGGGAGTAAACCTGCCTGGCCATCACATGCGACACAAGGAAAGATAACACTGTTGAAAGATAAGGTGTCATAAATGTCTCCAAGCTTCCTTAATCCCAAGGGAATGAAGACTGCTGGTGTGATGCCGGGTTGGAGGAAAGAATCCTTAGCGCTTAACATCTTTGATCTGGACAGATGTGGAGAATGGCAGCATGAACAAGCCGGTCCGGTTCGGGTGGATTACAACGGAATATCTCACAGAAGCACCAGTCAGTGGTACATCTCTGTCAACAGTCCATAGATTTATCACACAGACACACATGAGGTGGAGGATGAACAGTAAATTGGGATATGTTCTGTATGTCTGATGATGAGCAGTAGAATTACTGCACGGAGGTCATCTCACTGCTTCGAGTGACTAATAAATGTAAGCGTGCCATAACATCTGTCAGGTGAAATACCCACACTGGTGTGGTAGTTGGTGTCGTTGTTTTTGCATAGGGCTGTCACTAATGATTATTGCAATAGTCGATTAATCAGCGATTATTTTTACGATTAGTTGAGTAATCGCAATAATTTTTTGTATTGCTTGAAATTAGTTGAAGCGCTAAGGCATATTAAGAAAAACCTCATGGGCCTTTTACTTCAACTCAGACAATACAGTGTTTAAATACACCCACGTAACTCTACAACGTGTGTAATTATATTAATTACACAAAAATAAATACATCAAATTAAAGTGAACTCGTGCTGGAGAATAGTTACACTTTGAGTAGAAAAACTAAAATGTAGTGCAGCAGTTAAATAAAGTTTAAGTATAAGTGATTATAGCTATAAAGCTTTAAAAAATATATATTATATATATATATATATATATATATATATATATATATATATATATATATATATATTTGTATTAGAGTCAAACTTCTAATGTTCAGTCAAATCTGAATTATCTTTTGAAACCCTTCTCTTCCCTTGGCAATGATGGTCTCATTACTTTAATAAAGATGTTTAGAATGCTGTCTAATTACTGCAGCCATTTGCGGCATGTATAGGCCTTACTTTAACAAAAACTAATTCACTCATTTTTGTTTGCTGCTGCTGTTGAAACACAGGAACATAAAATTGCTTTATTTTTTCATGTAGCGCATGTCATGTAGTCCATATGGCAATCATTGATTTACTCAACATGATTGCCCTGTATGGCGGCTCATGAAATGAAAGTTAGCATTGTTGTTTTTTTTATTGTATTTTAAGTCGTTTATATGCAGTAACGCTCAATCTCTTTCAGAGTTCCCAGACTTAGACCGCTTTGAATGCATCTCCAGTGATGTGCTGTTGACGAATAGCGCGGTTGTTATTTTTGTCCTTGCGATAGCTATTAAAATAGACAAATTGAATAAGCTTCCGCATTCTTTAATCTGAGAACATCCATTCATACCTTACCGCCCTAAACACAATCAGCCAGGGACATCATAACGGCTTTAATCATTGCTAAACAACGTTAACTGTACGACTGCCAAGTGAAATGAAAGCAAGCGTGATAGCAGCGACAAACTTATGCGCAGTTAAATTAAGCATGCAAGATCAATGTATTTCATTTCGTATAGTATGCATAAAGAAAGTAGGGCTTAGCTCATAGTTTTCAGAGTGAATACGGTGGCAGTGCATCCGGGGTGCCTTCATTTTAAATGCCAATGTATTGTGTTGTGATTCCATTGAACGCAATTGAACAGCCGATATGTCAATGACTTTGCAGGCTTGTTGGTGAAATGCTTCCCTGCTTTAGATTGTTTTTTGTTGTGAACTATATTGCTGCTTCTGCTGCTTTGCCATGTTGTGGGGAAAATGTTTTCATAACCTCCGCCAAGCACTGTGATTTTTCTTCGGGGAGCTGGTTAAGGAAGTGATGCAATGAGGGTGTGAGGAAAAAGGCTTCCCCCAAACACCTCCTGTTGTAAGTAAATATCACTAAAATGACTGAAGGATAAGTAAAAAAAATTAAAAATAAATTAAAGCGACTAGTCGATGGGAAAATAGCAGCGACTAATTTATAAAGTCGATATCGTAGACAATGCTTTTTCTGCAACAGCAAAGATGAGATATCTCCAATATTGAATTATCTGCAACCCATCATAAAAGAGCATTTTCATGTATGTACTGTAAGCTTTGATGATGTTAATGTCTGTGTGTACATGCTTAAGAGAAAGACAATACTTTATCATTTAAAAAAAAAAAGCCGGGAGTGAAGACAGGGAGCATATAAATAAAGGCAGAATGACCTCTCTAAGTATAGGTTGCTGACTTTTGGCACTTATCTTGTGAGACAATAAGAAGTGCCTCCACCTTGGAAGGAATAATCCATTTAAACTCAGGTCACACGGCTGTGATTGATGCACAAACAGCAGCAGCACTAAATAACCTCTATCATGCTAGGTGACCCCATGGCCCACAGTGGGTGCCAGTTTGTTTACGGGTGGTACTTCCAACACACTGTCCGTGCTGAAATTCTGTTGTGGTTAATGGGCCTGATTGAGGGATTAGACTGTCAGCCCGGTGTGAGCCCTCATTTTTCTTCTTATGTACGGAACGTACCCCCTGTGCCCCACTGCTACATCCAACCTTCATGCTCTGCCATTATCTGTCAAAAGTGACTGAGTCCTATAGAACGTAGAGGGGTGCGGGACAATGTAAAAATTTGCATTATCTTTCCTGACAAATCAGTTTCTCTCATTAACCAAATATGTTGAATAACATTCTCATGTTTGTTTTCTATCACATTGTTAAAGTGCACTATATCATGCTATTTTGAATTTCTCACACTTAACTATATACTGTACATAAATACAATGTTATATTATCTTTGGCACAGTGGCGAAAAAGCCATGGGTTATTTTGGTAGCTGTTTTTGTAACTTATAAGACACCTCATCTACTAAAAATCCCATCCGTTACTGTCTGGCGTCTGTGCCCTTTTCAAGATGTCCTAAAATTGGATCAGATCCCTGATCAAGATTACCCTCAGAACTTAACATGTCTCCTCATACTATTCTCTTCTTGAATTGAATAGGTCCCATTGAAAAATTGTAGTTACAGTAATACAAGAATGGCAGTAAGGAGAATGCGGATGGCAAACGCTAAATGCTTGTGTCATATCGAATTGTAAAATAGTTTTGAGCAAATCCTAACCTGAGAGACATTGGGAAGATTTAGTTTTACTCAAAAGGAATATAACTGCCTGGGTTTTCATGGTCTCATTTGCTAGCCTGTGTCTCTTGGAACTTGGAGGCTTTTCTCTCACCTCATTTCTCTTTCCCATGAATGCTTTTTTTTTTTTTTTTTTCTAATTTTTGGGGAACTGTAATGTTTCGAGTATGTCGTGACTGAGATAAGCACTTTGGCAGTGGCGCAGGAGGATCCATCCGATTTTAAACGTCTTCTACTTTTTGATGATAAATACAATATTTTTGGTCAGTCTACAGTGTCTGTGTAGGCCTGTGTTTGAGGAGTACTGGTCCTAGGTGTACTAACACTACCACAAGCTTGCCAAAAAGACCAAAACACTACTAAGCATGATAGTTCAAGGAGCAAATGGAACTGCGTGAACAATAAAATACTAGACCAGTGATACTATACTGTAGTTCCTTTTTAAAAATCCATCCTCTATTTGCCCTCTGCTGTGTTTGGATCTTCATCCTTAATCAGCGGCATTGTTCTGTGGAGATGCAGTTATGGGAAGTGCTAAGCTGTTTATTTATTGAACAGGCTTTAATACCTCCCTTCAGCAGCACGCTTGGCTCGGCACTGCCTTGTACTTGTACTTTGAAGTAAGGGCGTCTGGCAGAGTGCTCTGACAGGCCCCCACTGGCAGTGCAGCACTCGACACCACAATAAACACAGTGAACTGCAATAAGATATGCCTCTACCAGCAGCATACAGAAAGAACAATGATCAACACCCACCCTGCTGAAATAAATGTCTATTGCAGTAAAACAGCTGTTTAATACTAAAAGGCCTGCATGTGATCATGTTCTTTTGTTTGTATTGTACACATGGACGAACCATAAGTAGTATGACTATATGCTGGGAAGCTATGAAATTAATTGCCCCTTGCGGGGAAATAGAAGCCTGAACCTGCATTAGCTTTTTGTACATGTTCATTATAGGTTCGATGACTAAATTTGTCACAGTATAGTATATATAGAAAGAAGCTGATATATTCTGTTAATCCTGCACTGCTGTAAAAGAGTGATGCCAGAGATTTTTGTAACAATAAATCTAATAAAATACCCAACAGTTTGGACAGTGCTTTTTTTGGATGATGTGCCAACAACGAATCCAATGTGCTCTGGTTTTGACCTAACTGATGCTCACTGGGGCGTTACGGCTGCTGCAAGCGTATGACAGGATCGCTTGAGGGAGCAATGTTTGCACCACAGGTATATAATGTTCTGCTAATAACGAGTGATCAAATCACCAGACCACTTATGATACGACTGTGCTAACAATTACAAGTCCAAGATATTATTCAATAGAAACTCACAGTCACACTGACATTATTGAACCACACGAAAAGCAATTTGGACAAAAAAATGACACCTTATTCACTTTAATTTATTCCTATTAATTCATATGGCTTATCATTCTGGAAACACTTTTCTGATGATTTGCAAGTGAAAGTATACAGTATCTATATATCAACTACATTGTACAGTGGGTGTGTATATTACTGTATCTAAAGAGAAAATACTTCTGAATAGTTAGTATGTTCCAAAATCATGTTTCTCCACATCCAGGACCTTTCACTAAGACAAAATTTGATCCTTGTTCTGTCAACAAATTAGAAACATTTGCAAAATGCCAAGTGCATGGTTCATTTGAGCCCAGATGTCCCCATGAGACATTTTGTTACATGTACTATGGTAAATTGTTTTGCACATTTCAACATACTGTATTCAATATACTGTACTATCTTGTAAAATTACGTATTATTAAATAGAACAAATACATTTACAATTAAATGGTCTGGATGAAGCTCTCATTTAGAACATTTTCCATTAAAACACACAGTACGCGTGACAATAAATAAAAAATGAAAATAATCTTACCATAGATTCCTGTGGAGATACATGGGAAGGCCTGTGAAATGAGTCAACAAAATGTCTGTCAAAGTATATTCACTGTAAACATGCATGACACAAATTGAACAGAGCCACTAAGCTAACAATATTTGCTAAATTCCAAAATCCCAAGAAAAAGTGCAAACATGAAAACATGTGCAGTACTATATTTACATAAAAATGTTTTCTCACAAGCTAAAAAAGAAAGGCTACCTATATTTTTGTTTTCCTTCTTTAGAAAGTGACTGCAGTTTAATAGTCCTTGCTTTGTAGCACTTTGCAGCAGACATATTATTCAAGCACGGCTTTAAAGCTTAAAATAGTTCCATTATTCTTTACTTGTGTCGGCAAGTATATTGTGATACATAGGCTTTGCACTGAGCGTCCCTATTTCACATTTATCTTTTTAAGTGTATAATAAACAGTATAGGCACTTTTTTTTCCTTATTCAAAGGTTCCATTTGTCCTCAAAAGCAGCTGAAGTTGTGTTTTGGTCCCTGCATTCTTCATAAGTAACAGCCAAGTCATTAATAAATGAAAAACTGATAACATATGTCACAGCCATCTAACTAATGGATTAATATTACAACCACTAATATACTAGCACACTAAAAATATTACTCTAATAGTAAGCAAAAAAGACCCCACCTGTTTTTGCATTTAAAATGATGGCAATTACAGTACAACATAAGGCACAGTGATACCAGACATACATGCAACTAAAGTACTGTTTTTTTTTTAATTAAAGCTATAAAGCCATTGCATCTATTCCTAAGATTAGAGTTTTTGTGTTTTGTCACAGGCTAACAACCTTGCCGTTGTAATGCTCCATGATTAAAGACTAAAAACTGAAAACACACACACACACATTAAAAAAAAAAAACAGCAACAAAAAAAAAACAATATCGCAAATTCTATCTGGAATGTCTCAAGGTCTGATCAATTTTATTCCCCAGTATCTCACACAGCTTTCAAATATAACATTTTCACATTAATATCAACAAACAAACTCATCAAATTATCCGTTTTCTATTGCTGCTCTCTTCCTAATAGGCAGTAGGTGGGGGGACACCCTGAACTGGTTGCCAACCAATCGCAGGGCACAGAGGAACGAAAGCCCCTTCACACAGCCAATCAAACGTAAGGACAATTTAGAGTGTCCAATGAATCTGCCATGCATGTTTTTGGAATGTGGGAGGAAGCCGGACTATCTGGAGAGAACCCACACAAGCTCGGGGAGAACATGCAAACTCCACACAGGAAGGAGGGAGCCAGCTGGATTTGAACTCAGGACTCTGAACTGTGAGGCGGACATGCACTGCAAAAAGTCCATTTTAAGAGGGATAAAAGGCTTATAATTAGAAATATACGCTTATTTTTTTTGCCTAAAAAGGAAAAAAATATCTCATGTAGCAAAAACATCCGAAGAAAAGTATACTTATTTTCAGACAGTAAAGCTAGCATTTTGTTATTTAGATTTCTCTGCTCAAAACATTAGTATTTTTTCTCATAGCATGATGGAAAGATGAGAAACATGCCTTGGGGCCATTATTTGAGGAGGGTGACAATAAGACAAATGTTTAAATAATAACACTACATATTGCATTGTTAATGTATCAATCAGGAAAGGATACATACATGTTGTAATCAAACAATTGATCTGAAATTAGTAAAATACATGAGTGAAGTGATTATTTATTTTTTTTGCCCCCTTTGAAATCCAATATGTCACTGACATTCTTTTAAGCCAGGATGAATTTGCTTCTGTTTGTATCCGTATTTACCAGCTCTAAGGTTCCACCTGTCAAGGTTCATTTTTCTTTTGTAAGGAGATTTAAATCTTTTAAAGTATCTTTGACCTTTCCAGATGACCGTCTGACTCTGACACAAATTACACATGATGAAGCATGGCTATTGTTTTAATGCAGCGCCAAGCTTTCCCCATGGTACCTTTGCAAACATTTTGCACTTGAGATACATGATAAGTTATCTGAAAAGTACAAAATAATAATTCGGTGAAATTGACTTACAAAAAAAAAAAAAAAAAGATTGATGTTTTAATGTGTAAAATCCTCCTCCCTCACGAAGATGTTTTAATGTGTAAATTTTATCGATTAAAAGTAGTGAAATTTCAAGATAGTCTAACAATACCCAAAACAAATCAACTATCCAGTCAGTTAATGTATTCCCAATATTGACTGTAGTCGCATCAAGCCTAAACAAATTCTCGGGCAGATGTATAGATGAGGTCTCTTTGCTGCAAGGGCATCTTGTTAATCTCTTTAACTTGTGCCAAACTGTTTCCTAAAATATGACATACGCGTTCACATAAAATACATAGTTAAAACATGATTAGTTCAGTTCAGTGAAAGATTAGTACGCAATGTGAAGGACAGAGTCACTTCTTTGTGCTTTGAGCATTTTATGACGTGACATCATTAATGCGTTGGAAAATTCCCAGTAAATATAAAAGTCTCATGCAGTTCAATAGTGTACGCTAAGTAAAGCATAACCTACTTTTCTTCATTGTTTTCAAACAAGAATACACCATGTAGTTGTTAGCATACATACCTGTAGATATGCTTACACTGTGAAGGTCTAGAGTTAATTAGAACAGGCAGCAGTATATAGACAGTCATGACCTATGATTCCTGCTTTGGGTTATTATTTCTATCTGTGGCTGCTCATTAGAAGTGAGTCAGCATGTCGGCCCGTGTTGGCATGAGGCTGCGCCTGACATGTTGCCTTGTTGATGATTCTCTTTGCTTAGGGAGTGCTCAGAAATTGGTCACTTGGGAAATTATTCTCTTTCTGAGGCTCCTCCTGAATCTATCACATAATTTTAAAGTGGAACACCTTTCCTCTCAGCACTATTGCACATTTATTTAACTCCTCATCCATGGACAACGACAAAAAACAGGTTTTGTTATTATTGCAAGCTTGACTTGACTCGTGTTTCTACGTTTTACTTTTTTTTACCCATTAGATTCTTTAAGGACAACTTTTGAAGTGAGTTTCTACATAAACATGGACAAACTAATACAAACCATGGTAAAATTGCACATCTGATACATGTGCATAAAGATCCACCTGTATCTTAACTAATGTTAATATTCTGCATGTCACTTAATTAAAGCAATGTTTCATTGGCTTCCGCGTATGACTGGTGTTATGCATACACTTGTTTTTAACTGTGGTACCACAATGGCCCTCTGTAAACCTCTAGTCATTTGTTTAGCAGTAGGACATCACACAATAAAGACGGCTCAACCTCAGGCCAAGTGCAACAGTCCAGCTGTACTAGCCACTTTCACATGAATGCATGTGTTAAAGATGCTGCAAAAGAGCTATGAGCGGGAAGGTAAAGTAGAGAAACATTTTTGCGGGTAAGTGACCGGGAGTGAAACATTGTCTCGGCTGCCAATAGAAATGGACCCTGAGTGCTGCACCTGTAGCTTAAAGTCTTCTAGCTTGATTGCAGATAAGAGGTATAATCATTACACATACCTTATATAATTTCATAGCAGCAAGAGTGCGATCATGTGACCACACATTTGAAAACATGAGACATTTACATCAGCTACAGCAACTGTCTATATGTCTGTCTTTCTTTTTCCGTGCGTGTGTGTGTGTGTGTGTGTGTGCAAGAAACCAGGCAACAACATATAATGAATCCTATTTTAGAATTTCCATTGGAAATCAGTTCTTCAAAATGTCACTACTATAACTTGGACACATTTTATTGGACTATATATAGAAGTCGACAGGAGTTTCATTTAAAACTTTGAACTTTACAATTCTCATATCATGATTAAAAATGGTCTTGTGAAATGTTTATTGTATTTGTCACAAGAAACAGGGCTGTATGTAGGACTGAAGTATAGAAAGAGGAAACATAAAAACACGTTCATTTCCTTAATCCTAGCCACATGGTTGATTTGAACCCCATCGTTCACTACTGAGAAATAGAGCTCAATATGCCTCTGGGCTACGGTGACTATTCCAACGAGTACTTCATGGAAATGTAGAGAATGTGTTCATGGCATGTAGCATTTGAAGTAATTTGCATTTTAGAAGCCAAAGTTACAGGTGGGCATAAAAAAGGATCAAAGCAGGGACTGAGAGGATTTACTCTGCATCTATCAAAGTGGTATTTCATACAGGATCTCAAAGTGAAAATGCCTCTTTCTGAAAGACTGAAGATAAAATGTAGAAGGGGGAGCACGGCAACGCCACTATGGAAATAACGAGTGTATGTGGATGGTGAAATACCCAAATCAGATTTCTTATGTTGTGACACAGATCTGTGTGATATATTATTTTTGGATGTTTATGGTTCGTTTGTACTGTATGAGCAAATGACAGTCTTGGTCATTTGGATTGTGGTTTGCCAGCATGACCAGAGAAATAAAAACAGTACAACTGTGCACAGGAACAAAGACAGATACAAATATTTTTTTCCATACATAGTGCGTTAACGTAGGATTGATTAAGCCCCTAAGGGGGGGGATATAATCTCATCAGTGTATGCAGAGCTACAATTTCTCAAAGTACGCATGAGTCTGCTCAATGAGTGAAAACGCTTATTGTCCAGTACTACAGCTAATTGTATAGTGTTGTTTACAAAACATGGAGTTACATCCATAGCGAGTCGTGCGGCAATGGGAAATGGACAAGGAGAATTCTCTTAACAATGTTTTTTTGTTTTGTTTTGTTTTTTGGAACATCAAACTGAATATGCCCAAACTTTGTGGAAGCTTGAATGGTGAATGGTGCAAAAAAGAAGCAATTGTCATGGTTATTTAATTTTAATATTTTTTGCACATGTGTTTTTCCTTTTTACACAAAAGAAGACAGTTGCATTGATTGCGATTTTAAAATTAAACCATCTTCAACATCAGCAGTTTTGATTAATGGAGCGGAAACAACAAATATGGGCTGAATCACCGTGATTAAAAACTTCCAATGAATATGAAACACTTGATATCATGGTTCAAGATATCTGTGGCCAGATTAGCAGCATATGGAGGTGGACAGTTAAAATTATCATCAATCATCTAATGAAGGCTTGTGATTTGTTCTGCAGCCATTGACGATTCCCTGGCGGTGGATCAAAATGAATAGTAAAATCATTAAGAAACATTTTCATGAGACATTGCTTTCATTTACATCCATAAATCAATTTCAACAACCTGTTTAATCACATACTAAAAAGGTCTCTGCTCTAGCAATGTGAAAGCCCGCCTGTGACACACTTCTGTTGTGAGGCGACTAATTAAACATTTTTTGCTTTTCAAGGCCTTCTTTAACATTTCAAAATTGCCATTTCAAAAGAGGGGCTTTAAAGTCTCATCCCGACTTTGAAATTTGAAGACATAGACGCTGCACGAGACTATATGCATTGCACTCCTTGTGGTGAAACGTATCTGAACATAAAGGCCATTGTTGTTAAACCACTACTAAAGTGACCTAACTTCCATCCTGACAATGTCTCTAACTATAGGCCAGGATCTTCCGTTTATTGTGAAACAACATCTTAGTGATTGCATGGATGCCAGCAATTTATTTGAACGTATTCAGTCAGGATTCAGGGCCGGCCACTCAATAGCGAAAGAGAATTAGCTGACCTTAATGCTTATTTTGACATCATTGATCATCACATACTAGTAGAATGCCTTGCAAACGTGTCGGTATTTTATGGACAGCACTTTGTCGGTTCAGAGCTTACCTCTCAGAAAGGACACACCGTGTTTCTCATGGTAGTGTGACCTCTGAACTTTATACTGTTACGTACGGAGTACCGCAGGGGTCAGTACTTGCACTTTTGCATCTACTTTAGGTGTTGACAAGTTGGATCCTCGAGAGGCTAGATTTTGGCTCTTCAGAACCAGACTTGGCCATGCCTGATCTACATGCTCCGGCTTGGTCATATTATAGATAAATATGATAATAGATTGCTAGGCTTATGATATCTAATTATACGTGCCTTTAGTAATACCAAATGCACACAATCGCTGTAACCCGGAGGCCTAGCTAGAGGCCTGGATTAAACAATGGACGTCTTCCCATGTTATGCTTCTCAACCCCAGCGAAGCAGAGATGTTGATTATTGGCCTCATTCATCATTAACACCTATTTAAGGTTTGAAAAATATACTCTTACCAAAAGTGACTCAGTAAAAAACCTTGGTATGATATTTAACTCACCTCTGTTAGCAAATGCACATTAAAAAGCCATTTTATTCCAATACTAGCCAACTCTCACTGGCTTGCGGTACAATTGTTGTACGATTTCAAGATTGCGTTAATTACCGCTATAATATTTCACAGTTCAGGGCACCTTTGTATCTCGTTGACTTAATATTAACCTATGTTCTGTAATGAAACCTTTGGACACAAGTTTGTTGGTAAACACGAGAGCCAAAAAAAAGTCCGGGACTTTTTCTATTTGGGTGCCAGTACTCTGGAATTCCCTACCCATGGAAATCAAGCAGCTACCTCCATAGAAATGCTTAAAACCAGACTGAAGACTCAATGTCATTTTCATGCTTTTAGTTGAACAGTCTGCAGTTTCCTTCTTTTTCTTTCCTGCCAAAAGTTTGGGGGAGGGATTAGACTAGATGGCGCTGAACAAAGAGTATGCTGCCGTGCGGACCGGCCGAAGTGAGTTCTGAGGCGGGCCTGCCGTTGAGATGGACCGACCGGGCCTGATTGTGAGGAGGTGTCTCCCGGCATCGTGTCAATTTCATAATGGAGATTTATGTGTTTTCTTAGTACTCGGCATCTATTCTAGGAGGCTGGTTCAGGGGATGCCGTTGTGAATTTGTGATGTTCTCTGTGACTCTCACTTGTGAAGCTGTTTGAAATTCTGTGGTGATTAAGGGCTATATAAATTAGTTTGACGCGACGTTGCATATTAATTACTGCAAATCAAATGGTGAAATAAGGTAAGAGCGCCTTGCTAAAATCACTGACGTGACAAAGGGCTAATTGAAGATTATTTAAAAAATTATACGAAGGTTTTATTTCACTGCCATACTGCACGTACTGGTCATTGTATTATTAGTATAGAGATACATTCCATTGATGATGTAGATGATACAATATATTTACATCACCATGCTTTCACTGCTTGCAGCAAATTATGTTGCATATGGTAGTAAGAAATATCCAAGGAATACACAATATAGTAAGAATGTCATGAACTACAGCAGTGTGTTGGATGGCTGATATTCAAGTACATCTTACTTTTTGTCTTACCCGCACAACAGGCACAAGTCATTTCTCGATTACTCCAAAAAAAATCTCTTACAATTGACAATGCAAGCTAAGAATATGTTCCTGATCCAAAATACATCCGTTCAATGAGTGAAATATGGGCCATTTGCCTGGAGTCTTCTTAAAAACAAAACAAAACAAAAACAGATCTATAGGTACCAATCGAGAACTAAACTGGTACCTCTGTAGTGTAAACCCAGCATGGGGACATTTTTTAATTTTTATTTTTTTTTATTGGCGTTTGGATATTAATATTCAACAGATGGAGAGTATTTTAACTATGCAAGCATCCTACTGTGTAGTGATAACAGCACAACAGTGATGAAACACGTGAACAAATTCACAAGTATAGAAAGGGACAGAAATGTTTCCCGGGAACCTACAACATACTATGTATGTTAAGTAAAACACAAACATACACATATGTATGTTTGATAACTATCAGAAAAACGTGAATTGCAAATACATATAACTGCATGGAATGTATACCAGCTAATATTGTTATCTGCAGAATTTTATAACTGTATTCATAGTTTGGATTTATCATTTATGATCTCATAACCTGAAAGTTGCTTCAGTTCAGCGCTTCTCAAATAGTGGGGCGGGGTGCGAGGTGATGCCAGGGGTCCTCGGATGACCCCAGGGAAAAGGCTTGGTTTTTGTAATGTACAGTGTAATTGCAATAAAGTAAGGAATTTCATTTTTTTTTTTTTTTTTTTTTTTAGTTTCAGGCACTTTGATATAGTTGTTTTTCTTTGGTGTTGCTTGTTTTAGACTGCTGTAACCCGTAAAAACGCTGTAAAAATAATGAACAGTCATTGAAAGTTGATTTATATTGCTTTTTGGTTTTGTTAATGTTAAAAAGGATACAGGTCTAGGTATACAATGTTTAGCGCTAATAGTCTTATTTACAGTCAGCGTGTCAAGTGGTAGTTCAACAGTGACCCCGTGCATGCTTAACCGTGCAAGTTTAACCGTTACAACTACTTTCAAGAAAACTAGATTTTTTTTTTTCTCCAATTAAAAAGTTGACTATTTGACCCCTTTTTTAACTAGAAAAAATAAATAAATGATGTTTGAAAAACTTCAGTAGAAAGCACACACTGTGGGTCTATTTCCTCTCATTTCTTCAATGGTCTTTCACTTCAAGAATAATTACTCAGTGGCTTCAAGTCGGGATGTTTCGGTCAACTGGGAATTTAATGGACTTAATGAACTCTCTTTGTTAACGGAGGCTTAACGTGGTCTGTGATTTCTTTCCCTGCACTTGGTTCCTCAAAGACGATGGGTAGTTAGTCCCATTTGCACAGCCCCATTAATGCAAGGTCTGTGTGGAGCACTCTGATGCAACAATAGGAGGGTTAAAAGACAAAAAAAAAAATATCAGGCAAATTAAAAATGAAAAACAAGCAGTTAACTAGAAATGGACAGGTGGTTTCTATTTTGTAGTTCTGTTTCCCTATCAAGGTTAGCATGTATGCCTCACAGTTCAAAGGTCCCAGGTTCAATTCTCGCATAACGGCCTCCCTTTGTAGAGTTTGCATGTTGTTCCCGCATTAGGGTGAGTCTTTCCTGGGCACTGCGGTTTCCTCCCGCATTCCAAATATATGCATTGTGAGTGTGAATGATCATTTGTCTTTGTTCACTCTGCGATTGTGTGGCAACCGGGTGTCCCCTGCCTACTGGCGAATACGGTGATAGGCACCAGCAAGCCAGTGAGGATAAGTCGCTAAGAATATGGATGGGTGGATGTTTCCCATCAATATTTATTGTTCAGAAAAACATTCATGCTTTATTTTCATCTTTAGGGTTTGTATAGTGTTTAAAAACACACACACACACACACACACACACACAATCATAGAGTATCCCTTCCAATTACAGCTAGAACTGCACTTCCATACCGAATGAGGAAAAATTAGATGTGTGGCAGTACTTTGAGCAAATATGATTTTAAACCCACTCACCGAACAGTATTTAGAGCACCGTTTTATATGGCATGCTCATGCATTTATTGCACACCAACACAGAGTGAGGAACCTGCATGTAAAGCAGATCTGCTTATCCATGTATTCCGTGGGCAGAGTTGGCCCGAGTGACGCGCACATTTTAAGCTGCCGGCAATATAGAGCCATGCATCTGAGCTTGGCCAGAGGTAAGAGCCACCAACACTAATTACCAGTAGGCGGTACAGAGGTCAGACCCAATGTATTTGCTTAATACACTGGTGCGGTGCACATTTTGTGAGGCATCAAATGCAGGCTTTTAGTACAGTAGGCTTGGATACATAAACAGTATGCCTCTTATGACTTCATTGAAATGACTTACAATGCCACAGGGAATTTTCAAAAAGCATGAAAGCTAAAGGTCAATTTTAGGGAGTTTTTCCACTGGTGTTTCTAGGCCTTGAAAATTACTTTGGTCCAAGGACGTAGTTGTTCTGAGGAGGTCACTCCTGTCTCTATGCAGACCTGAAGGGCATTCTACGACTGAGATCTGAGCTCGGATAATGGCACACTCAGGAGTGCGGGGATTAGGGACAGGAGGGACATGAGGAGTGACAGGCTCCTTTGTGCTAGGTTCATCCTCATTCGGGGCATAACGGAAGACAGCCTGCAGACCGCTTTTTCAATTTCTTTTTTAGGGTGTTAAGTCCGCAACTGCTGGACGAGCTCAAAGGCGAGGCAGGCTCATTGATAATTGTATAATGGCTCACTTTGAGAGAGCAGGCGTTTTGCTGAGATGGTTCAAACAGCGAGCTATTAGTCATGCTGTCGGCTCAATTCCATATGTTTTTTTTTTTTAATTTTCTCATGGGCAAAGGTTTCTGTCGGCTCAATTCCATATGTTTTTGTTTTTTTTTTTTTCTCATGGGCAGAGGTTTCTGTACCTAACCAAGTTTCTCACACTTGCAGAAAGATAATGATATTCACACCTACGCAGAAACAAGGTGCTCCACGTCTTTACATGTAATGCAAAAAAGATCTGCAAAGGTGATAGTGTGAATGAATATTTTCTTAATGATCTTTTAGCTGGGAGATTCGGGAACAAAATTCTCAGAAAACTGTTGCTGCTGAAACAATATTTAATTATGGACAGACACGAGTATTTTAATGTTAATTGGTGGGTCAAAAAGTGCAAGTGTATTGTAGCAAGCACACTTTTGCAATACAGCACAATAGAAGAACAACTTATGTTTTCTAAATCATGCAAAAAGTTTGAATTTAACTTGTCAATGAATGTTATTAACTGCGATGACATTTGTTTAAACTTGTAATGAGATATAGTAGGGTGTACAGTAACATGAGGACTCACCATAATTTCAGCGCTCATGCTGGACAAAATTACTTGATTTTTTTTTTTTTTAATAACATCCCTAATTAATCCTCATGAGAACATATTGACTACTTAAGCAATGATTAGAGGCAATAACAATTGCTTTATTATTGTCCCATTTAGTTGCAATCTAAGATTTAACAGCTGTGTAATGTCATGGGTGATTTTGCCACCAAAATACAGATCAATCCATTTGTAACTTTGGTTTCATGTTGTCGTCCCGGTCAAAAACACCAACTAAAATAGTCCATTTTGTATGGAAACATGAAGCAAATCATTTTCATTAACAGGAATAAAATATGTGCATCTGTTAATTGTTATTTTAAGTATATATGTGCAAAACCAAAGGCACATTCAGTAAGCTCACAAACTCAGCTGTTGATATTCTACAGCTAATTACATCATCATTATACTGTTTGGGCTACAAGCTGGTTTGTTCATTTAAAGATTGCATCTAGGTCAAAGTGTTTTGTTTTCAAAACCACAACACATGAAAGCGGTTACACGCTCAAATATATTCACAATAGACTAACTTAAAAGTTAGAACTGAACGAGAATAAATCTTCTTGAAAAGCCACATTATTTACTGCAACAAATGAACTAGTATCATCCTAAATTAGGTTATCACATTGTTTCATCTGGAGTAAGTAAACTGAAATTTGTAATAATGCTGCAGTAAAGTTTTGGATCAGCGCAGTTAAACAAACACTTTATTGTAGTTTTTAGTTACATCCAAAACTGTTTGCCTCTAATAAATACCATCTAATCATCTGCATTAGGATTAGGAGGAAATAGACTCTCAGGGGCAGCCTTTCAGACGTAAAACAGCGTTTATATAAATCCGATGGAATGACCTGTGGGTAGGATGCGCGACGAGATCCTCACATCACAGATGATGTGCAAACACACAGAACCAGCAGACCGAAACTCACGGTCTCTTCCTTCTTACTGTAAGGGGAGTGAGAGGATCATACACCTGTCCTGTCACATTGCACAACTTCTTTTATTCATGGCACAGGGATACGGGGGAAGCTACAGATGTGAAAGTGTCGGTGAGAGTGCTCCCCACGGCTTGTCCCGTCTTCAAATAGCTCTGTCACATTTACACTTCAGTGAGGAACACAGCTATAAAGTATTAGCCTGCAAAAGCAGTGTTTTGAAACACAGCAATGCCGTTGGAGCTGAGTGCAAAAGCAATCTGAAGGATTGGCTGATCAAAGTATGCACCTTTAAATCCCCAAAGAGATTTATTTCACCAA
This sequence comes from Hippichthys cyanospilos, assembly GCF_059441005.1. Lineage (NCBI taxonomy): Eukaryota > Metazoa > Chordata > Actinopteri > Syngnathiformes > Syngnathidae > Hippichthys > Hippichthys cyanospilos. Next base: position 15,077,077 of record NC_142376.1, on the reverse strand, counting down.
GCTTCTAGGCCAAATAACAGACTACCTGTGACACCAGCACAAGCTAAACTTCCCTTCTGCAGAATGCAGAGTAGGCCTAACGCAAAACAGACCTATAAGCTGTTTGGCAAATGCAGAGTAGAATGTCTTTACAAAGAGAGACATGCACAATTTTAACAGATTGAATGCGTTCGTCTACGCTTGGCAGCACCTGGCTAGATCTAGCTGCATGTGCGAAAAGGTGTTTTTTCAAAGGCTCATGTAAACCAACATGGCTTTTATGATTGGCCATTATATCTGCAAAGCAAATACATTTTTTAGATCCACACTATTGGCTTGTCACAAAAACCAGTGGCCTCCTATGTGCCTTACGACCTAGTGCGCCTTATAACCCGATGCAGCCTATGTATTAAAAATTTAAAACGTATCCCTGTTTCTTTGAAGACTGCGCCTCATGACCAGGTACACCTTATAGTCCCAAAAATACAGTACACTAAAACAAATAATCAGACACTTGCTACAAGTATCGATGCAATAACACTGACAGGGAAATTACTTTATACCCACATGCTTAAACACAGCTCACATAGACAGTTGAAAATCACAGTAAAAATATTCCACCAGTACGAAGTATTCCTTAAATGTTGCAAATTCCCAAAGCTGCTCTGCATAATGATCTTGGTCTGAGCGCAGGTGTGTCTCCAAATGAGGAGGAATGACAAGGGAGCCAATGCCCACAAAGATTCCGACCAAAGAGAAGGGACACGCCGCTCAAGGTCAACGTGGATTGCGGTAGCACTGACTGCCGATTGATTGGGAGTACAGGGAGCAGCTGGCTGAGCGAAAAAAGCTATGCCGCTGAGGGAATCACCAGGTGGCTACCGTGAATTATGACACCATCTATCCAGCACTTTCCATTTTTGAAGCAGAATAAAAAGCAGTGCACGCTGAGTGGGCTTCTCATCTGCTGTTTGGCCTGGCAATGACTTCCTTGTCACAGCTGCACATATCACCACTTGGTCAGAAACTAGAGTTGTTGCCGTAGCTTGATTTGAACTGCGCAGAAAACTTTTTTCCCCACAAATGGCCAGAGGATAATGCGGCTAATTACAGTTTTCTAAATGTGGAGTTCACCATTAATATTGATAAAGCATTAATTAGTTACTAAAACTGGAACAACCATTTTCTCTGCACCAAATACATCACATGTTTTTGGAGCAGAACATTACTTTGGAGCAATGACGGCTCTGTTTCGACAGCACCAAACAAATTGGTAACCATGAACATGTACATCATCACAGGGTACACTGATTACATTTTTTTTCTTTTTTTTTATTACGGCACCATTATAATTAATGAAGCATAGGCTCAAAAACAGAGCGAATCGTAATTAGTATTAATGTGGATCATAATTAAAGCTCAGTAAGAGTCCATTGTGGAGGTCATTATACCTGATCTATGCCAGATCAACACACATTCCTCTTTGCCTCATCCCTTGCAGCGCACAGCGGGTAGAGAGCCAATAATGCCTCACCGTCTAGACTCATAAGGGCCTTGATTAAGGCAAAAACAATCTGATGTACACACTCATCTGAAGTCACTTCTTCAATTTGATAATAGGACCTCTTCACTATATAACTGATAGAAAAAATACTAAACTGTGCTTGTTTTTTTTTTTTTTTTAAATTGCTGGGGGTAATTAGGTGTGCTGAGTCCAGATAAAAAAAGACAACCTTGTGTAAAGATAATTATGTGATGAACTGCTTGTTCTAAATTCAAATTGACTGTCCCCTTGAGAGGTCAGTACTGACTGAGTGCATAAGTGCATGCCATCACACAATAGGTCTGCGGAACAAACAAGAACTATGGAAAGACAAGACACAAATGCAGGCCATTAAGTGGAAATGATGTATGCGAATGTCTGGTAAAAACAGTTTTTCTTCTTTTCTTTCAATTAATTTAATACGATGAGACACTCTTACCATGCATCGTCCTACACTCTCCATCTCACGCTCGTTGCTCCCCTGAGAAAAGCCTTTGACACACAACGAGAAAGGCCTGGAATCTATTTCATGCTTGATGCTATTATCAGGGGTGTCTCGATGTGACATTAGATATTAAGCTAGGTGAGATTCGGAGATTATCTGGCATTCCGCATTGCGTGCAAAAAATATACCCCTTGATTTTCTGCAGCAGTTCTCCTTGGAGGCGAATGGTTTCAAATGGTGTCCATGATAATGCCAGTATAAATGATTAGTTTGCGGTGGTTTTACAACCATTCCCATGTAAATATTTGACACCTTTTGTTGCACATGACTGATGTTTCCGATTGTCATTGTCATTACTTAGCATTTTTCTGAGGCGGGCTTTGAACGCAAATTGAGCGATTCGTGCAGTTGAAGCATGATGTGGAAGAGAAGGCTCGTGTAGTTTTTTGAAGAGTTGGAAATCAAGTTCTTGTCTAAGAGACATGCATTTGCTGTGCTACACTATATGATAGCTAAAATTTCAGATTATGTGCTCATTTGTTTGAATACAAAAGGCCTGATTTAAATTTCACGACACACCACGCTGCTTACCTTTACAGCATAACTCGCAAAAGGTGATTGTGCCATTAATGACAGAACAATCAAAAGAAGAAGCTCCTAAATCAGTCACAACAATGACTACAGAGGGCCAACCTTATATCCATTTACCAACAATAATATTACGGTAAAACTATGAGCGGTAAATGATCATTTTTCATAAATATTTCTTGCTTTTTTAGCAGTTTTATTTTTGTACAGGTCTACATTCTCCCAGATGTCCTCTAATATGTTGCAGTAAAGTTTGAGGAAAATGTATTTGCAAAATCATTGCTTAAACCTAGTTTACCGTAACCTGGTGGTTGAATAATTAATTTACTGAACATATAAACACAATAAAGAAAAAAACAGATCAATGGATTTTACAGATGTGGAAGCGTATCCGCCTTACATTTCAGAGGTCAGGGGTTCGATTCCGACCCCGGCCTTTCTGTGCAGTGCTTGTATGTTCTCTTTGTACCTGCGTGGGTTTTTACCGCACGCCAATTTCCTCCAACATTCTCAAAAAAAATTCAAGGTAGGTATATTGTACACTTCAAGTTGCCCTCAGTTATAGGTTTTTCAGTGTGAATGGTTGTTTGCCTGTGTGCCCTGCGATTGCCAGGCAACCTGTTCAGGGTGTAGCCAGCCTAAGGTGGATGGATGGATGGATGGATGGATGGATGGATGGATGGATGGACGATGGATGGATGGATGGACGGATGGATACAGTTCAGTATTGCTGACATGCTCAAAGAGGAGTAGGAGGTACAAAAAAATGTATCGAATCCTACCCTTAGTTTTCTACATTTAACTAATACTATGTTAAGGTTGGTTATTTATATACAAAAACATATCACAAAACATGCTCATCTTAACTAACATAGGTATGAACATTTTTAGTGTGTGTGTGAGTATGACCTATAGTGAATCTGCAGACACCTATTAAAAAATGTTGTACAACATAACTGCTGAAATATCACCATATAGTCTAAGTAATGCAGCCCTTGAATTGCTGAGTGGGTCTGTGTAGAGCCAGTTTAAAAGTGAGTCAATCAGCTTCAGCCAGGCACAGTGTGTCAGCCCTCGTTAACCGTGACCTTGAGAGATAATAATGGCACAAATGCTGTAAAGGTAAAAGCACTGTAATTAAAGAAATATAAAACAGCATATACAATGTCGTCTGATTAAAATAATCAATGGAGCCTTAGTGTCAGTTGACTTTATTGTCACATAGCAATCATATAGGAATATTAATGACAATAGGATAAGTCTTCAAGACATTCTGTTCTATAATGTTTTTTTTATGGCTGCATAAAGCGGTGTAAAAAAGGCAAACATGGATGGTAGCTTTGATGAAAATGGATACCTAATGTTATTTCTAATCATTTTGGAATAACTTATGTGATATCAAATGTGAGGGCCAAAGTCAACTAGGGCTGAGCGTACATGTCATCTCTTTTCAGGGGTTTCTCTATTGGGGTTGCTGATTCTCAGGACTCATGAGTGAGTGTCACCCGGGAAATTCAGATTTTCGATTGGCAGGAATATTGCCGTGTGGCCCTGAATGATCTTTTTCCACATCGCTCCAAATTCAAGAGGCATCCCTGATTTTTCAGTGGATTTTAATGTGCGGTCTAATCGACAACAAGTAATCTTTTATTTGCCTTGTACAGAGGACAGCACGCATATGCAGTGTAAGTAAACAAAAATAATGTAGTGCTACATTGCTTTGAACGGGGGGCATAATTATCAGGTCATTCTTTCGGTTTTCCCATTGAATAAGGAGGTAACAAATATGGAGGCGGTGGACAAGCACGCAAATTTGAAAGGGCTGCCTTGCATCACACGGTCTTGAAAGGTGGTAATGGAAAAAATATCTTGTTTGATACAGCTTTCTGAAGACATGTAAAAAAATATTTTGTTGTCATTTATCTTAATCCAAAGTGCCCTTTGATTGCATTTCAAGAAAGTATTCCATCATGTGTATAGCCAGAGAGAGACAAAATGTCCCCAGTGTGTCACAGAACAGTGGAAAGGCCTTGTACCCCGACTAAACACATCTGTAAAGGCAGCCCCTATGATTGAAGAATAATTGGGTGCGAGCTTGTTGAAATGAATCCCTGTGATACACCAGGAAATTCCAGTTTCATGGACATGGCCCAGGCAAGTGTGAGGTGGGGTTCAACGTCTGGCTTCATACGAGTCTTAAATCAAAGCTAAAAGAAAAGTGTTATGAAGTCAGGGAAGCTTGTAAGACTCATTTAAGGCGTAAACTGGCAGGGGGTCATTAAAGCTAACTTGTTCAGATTATTATCTCACAGTCATTTACGCCAAACATTTTGCATTGAACTGAGGGTGCTTCACATTCGTAGTTTACATCACTTCCAAAATTCATAACAACAAGCCATATGATATCGTTCTCTTGTGCGAATGCACATTGATGTGAAGCTTGTGCCCTAAGTTGCAAATGGTCGCCAAACATTCACCAATCGTTTTATAGTTTTACATTTTCTTTTCCCGAAAGGATATTTTTAACACGCTCAAAGTTCATTCAGGTGAACGATTGCAACCTTGAACATATCCTGATGAGAACACAACATCTCCTACCATCGGCAAAATTAGCAAATTTTGCCCCTTAATGGGATAGGGGCTTCACAGTTTCACAGTAAGTCTCTAAATTGTCATGTGAATGGTTAATTTACCAAATAAAGGTTAAGGTAGTGTAGTGAGAGAAAAAAAAAAAGACTTGATTGGATACATTTTAATCATACTGTTTGTATTGGCTGCGGTTGATTGGCAACCGTTCTGGGGTTTCTCCCGCTTACTGCCCAGTGACTGTTGGGGTAGGCACCAGCTAGCTAGTGTACCGAGTGAGGATGAGCGGCCACAGATAATGGATGAACGGATGGATGTTTTTATAATAGTGAGCCCTCGTTTATCGCGGTAGATACGTTCCGTAGCCGGCAGCGATAGCTGAAAATCCGCGCAGTACCTAACAGGTTGGCATGCTTGTTAATGAATAAAAGTGCACCATGCGGATTACTATGGTAATTTTTTGAAAAAGCACAATATGGATAGATTTTTTTTTCACTCAAAAAGGCAGAAATATACAGATTTAAATAGACCTGGCTAAGTGTACCCAAGTCATTCGTAGGGTAGCTTGAATGAGTCAAAACACCAAACAGAGACTAAAACTCATAACACTTTGGAGTGCAATTATTTTACATCATAATTAGTCATTACTTTTTAAAACAAGGACTCCTTGTTATACTACTATATTTCTTCTCAGAAGTCAATGTGGGGGAGAAAAAGGAGAAACTTTCTCCTTCCTGCTGTGACGCAGAGACAAAGATAGAAATGTCTTTTGCTTTGCTCTGTGTACCGCAATCTTCAGGTATGTTTAATTAATGTGTGCTTGTTGTGGCATTCTTGTCTCACGGCGTATAATAGGAACGACATCTGTTTAATCAACAACTTCCTCTGATAGTCCCTCAGTTGGGTGTGAGCTGTCGGTTGAATTCTCAGATGGCCCCACCAAGGGATATATGAGCCTTATAGAAATTCAGAACACTGTCTCCAGGAGCTCTGCACAGCTAGCAGCCAAGGCAAAAAAAGATCTAGCAAAGCAGTTTGATTCCCAAGCTTGAGTCTCCCTCTGTTTGACTGGGCCTTGCTACTTAAATTATTTGTAGCAACTTTATTATTGTCACGGCCCATTAGGATAAACCAGGATTGCTGCCATTTGCTGAGCATCCTGGTGAAGTTGCCTTTGTTCACGGCAAATCCCATCTTAACTGGAGAATGCTTTTGGTTTCCATACTTGCAATCAAGGCCATGGATGCTCACATAAGTCCACTCTACACTGGGACTCAAGAGATTACCGTTTCGATCCCCATCAACGATGATTACCCCTCCTGAGGTCCTTGAAAATGTCACATTTTACATAATCCGATATTTCACCACACACACACACACACACACACACACACACACACGCACATATATATATATATATATATATATATATATATATATATATATATATATATATATATATATATATATATATATATATATATATATATATATAAAACTTGAACTGCTCATATGACGGGCAATCCAAACCTATGTTAATTAGTGAATGCGTGCAACGCGTGCAAAAACCTTAGGTAAAAACATCACGACTTTATACACATATTAAAAATGAGTAACATAATCTACTGTACAGTTAAATTAAATAACATATACAAAGGAAAAATGACATTTACCTTTGGGGTGACATGACTTGGGCTGGGTGGAGGCGGAGGGGAGAGGAGACCAACCCGCAGAATTTATTTATTTATTTTCTTAAACGGGAACTTTTCTCAAACTAGAACATATCACCGGCGATTTCCTTCTCTTTAATCCATAATAGAAGAAGCCTCTCCATTTTGTTGTCGATCGAGGTCCGTCCCCCGGCAAGGAAAGTCTTGCCCTTAGAAGATTGCCGAGCGGTTACGGCCATACTCACGAGCAAGGTTAACCATGCGTGCGCCTCCTTCGTATTTTTTTTTTATTATCTCCTGCTTGGTTTCTATTGTCATCATCCTCTTACTTCTTCCTTTACCGCCACTAGCAATTTTAGAAGCCATGTCTAACAGATAAAATTTGCAAAGTCTTAACAACATTCCTTCCTTCCGTTTTTGACTGATTTTCTCTCCTTCCTTCCGTCCCGACCAGCTGTGCCATCAAGCTAGATGAAGGCGTTCGACCAATAGCATATCGGCATCTCCGTGACTGACACCGTGCCTGAAACAGTGACTGTGACATTGTAAGAGCAATAGCATATCAGCGTGTCTGTCATAAGTGAGCAGATGATTTTGTTGAAGTAGTAAAACGATGTCAATTGTATGTACACATTGACTGGCAACGCGTGGTTAAATCAGAGATAAAACCATCACGTATTTACACACAATTTTAAAATTAGTACCATAACCTACTGTGTAGTTAATTTAATTAACATGGATACACAAAGGATAAATGACATTTTCCTCTGGGGCGACGTGATTTGAGCTGAGTGGAGACGGAGGTGAGCAGAGACCAACCCGCAGAATTTATTTATTTATTTTCTTAAACAAGAACTTTTCTCAAACTAAAACATATCACTGGCGATTGCCTTCTCTTTAATCCATAATAGAAGAAGCCTCTCCATTTTGTTGTCGAGCGAGGTCCGCCCCCCGGCAAGGAAAGTCTTGCCCTTAAAAGATTGCCGAGCGGTTCCATCCATACTCACGAGCAAGGTTAACTATGCATGCGCCTCCTTCGTATTTTTTTTTTTTTTTTATTATCTCCTGCTTGGTTTCTATTGTCATCATCCTCTTACTTCTTCCTTTACCGCCACTAGCAATTTTAGAAGCCATGTCTAACAGATAAAGTTTGCAAAGTCTTCACAACATTCCTTCCTTCCGTTTTTCACTCATTTTCTCTCCTTCCTTCCATCCCGACCAGCTGTGCCATCAAGCTAGATAAAGGCGTTCGGCCAATAGAATATCGGCATTTCTGTGATTGACGTGACGCCGGCCAATAGCATCTCAGTGAGTGAGACCGACCGTGACCTTAATCGACCAATAGCATATCGGCATCTCCGTGACTGACTCCGTGACTGACACCGTGACTGAGACAGTGACTGTGACATTGTAAGAACAATAGCGTTCAACGTTGCCGTGACCAGCGTCGTCTAATAATTTTGTTGACGCGGCAGAGCGAAATTATCTGAACTAATACAATGGCCGGCATGTCAGATTGTTCGTAAGACGAAAGGTTTGCACGTAAGTGGGGGACAAAAAACTCCGTGGTCCACGCTCGTAGGTCGAAATGTTCGTAAAAGAGGGAGCCGACTGTATATATATATGAAAACTGCATTCCTCGAGTGTAAAAAAACAAACATAAAACGCCATGTGGCATGGGCTCCTCCAGTAGGATTTGAAGCTGAAGCGCCCCCTGCTGCTAAGGTGGTTGTGTCCTTCTGAATAGGAGTGGTGGTGCAATAGGCGCTCCCATGGTCATTAACATAGACTGGCAGGCCACCACAACGACAATCAGTGTAATTTGATCTAATTGGCCCAGTGTTGCTCGTGATTCAGATCAGACAAATAGCAATGACTAATTTAAATGGCGCAGTGACCTTTCGAAAGCTTCAGTCTAATTAACCTTCAGCTGATACATGCAGGTACTGTATGTGAAAGTGGGTCACAAGCAATGGCTGGCTGATTGGCTTCAAAGTGGACTGGTTAATAACCACTCAGCAAGACAACCAGCTCAGTTGTGATACAGAGTTGACATCTAGGTAATTACCCCTTAATTAGAGCAAGACCTTAAGTTCAACCATGGATCGTTGTGGATGGACACTGTGGTCAAAATGACACAATGCTATTCCTTCTCGACATACTTTAAATACGTACATTATGAGTAAACAAGAGGGCATTATATCACACAGCAGATAATTGAGTCTGATTTGTTGTCACTTATGCCGTTTGATGGCACACTGCATAATGAAGTAATTTCAATGCTTACAATTACAGATGTTAAGGATAAGGAGGATAATGCACTCAACTGAAAATGCAGTAGTGGGTGGGTGCACACAAATTATGCTTTAATCAAGCTAATTCCTAATAAAATGTGTTCTACCCTTGTTATGTCCTAAAATGGCAACAGTACTTTGCTATATAAGGCCAAATTTGGCTCTCTCATACATTTTTAGTTCACTTCTGGACAGCTCTTGTTTAAGAAAGATTCTGAAAGCATCGTGATGGACATTTTTTGTTGTTAGAAATGTTCAGATAGTTAATCCAGAAGACTTAATCACTTGGGGAGTTAGCACTGGAAGTGGAGCACGAGTACCTGTGTTTGATATCGTTCTTTTTTCCACACAGCCTGCAAAAATGACAGAAATGCTAGGCACTCAAAATCAAAGAATACTATTTGATTCAACATTTAACACATTCAGAGGTTTTTAACAAGAGGTCCACTCATTGAGTGCAGACCACAGCTAGGGAGTGCTATAAGTGGTGTACTGAATTTAGGCTTCACAGTTATCCGGTGAGGTGCATGACTGGTGAGCCACTGATTCCTCTGGATAAACATGAACCTAAAAGAGAAGATTAGCCTAAATTTAATTTTTAACCTTGATAAAATTGTTTCCACAGCCTTGTTTAATTCTTCAATTAATTCCATGTTTCAGCAATGTGACAACAAGAAAAACAGAATAATATAGAAGCCATTGAATGACATTATTAATTAATGCACAAATAAAATACAGAGCTCATGGTTCCATTAACAGCGGGTATTTTTGAGAAAATAGTCAAATATTATACTTAAAACAATGGTCAAACTAAAAGGGTTGAATGTAAAAATATATAATTACTCAAATTACATGAACATTTTGACCATGGGCCACTCCTCCACCAAGTTAAAAAAGAGAAAAAAATGTTTGTGCAGTTTCACATTGTTAACGTGCACCTTACTAAAAAAAAAAAAAAGTCCCTTGACCCTCTGATGCTTCATTTCTATGCTGTTCTCGTCTTCTTAAGAAGATTATCTCATATTGGCTGTCATTGTCAAGCAGGGTGAGCACGTGCATGCGTCACTGTATGAAATTGTTTGTGGAAATGCAGCATTCTGGGTAAAATGAATGGGCACTAATGCTCCGCGCACCCTTGGAATGAGCCCACAGAGAGGAGCGGCTAATCCTATCATTCTACACCATTCATCTCCAATCCACTTGGCTTTTAGGATTTTTCTCACTGGGCAATTTGTGGCTTCCCTGTTGGATCTATTCAACGCCAATATGTTATGACTACAAAACACTTCCAGGACTGAGGAGAGAGAAGGGCTCTAAATGTAGTCTGTGACCCCGTCGCTGTCCACACAGACAGCTGCCAGCCCACTGCACTTCACAGCTTAATGACAGATACTTTCACAACGCATAAAATTGTAGCTTGTCAGCATCAAATTAGAGACACCAAGAGACTCAGTTATCCCACAAGATCATAACTCAATAATAAATCTTGATGAAGCTTTATGCAACATTGCCTTGGAATGAGAATCCGTGTTGGAGAGACTCAACTCAAGACCAAATGCAAGGCTTGGTTAAATGAATACCCGTCTATATTTTCTTTTTTATTTTAAAGGTCACATTCTAGGAGGTGAGCTGATATGGTCTTTAAAACGAAGCAAAGTCAAAGGCTGAATGGCTTCCAGATGGTGGCGTCCCCTCTCCACACAGTTAGTCAGTCAGTCAGTCAGTTTCTGCCTGACAGATGCTACATTTGCTTCCAGGGGAAAATTTGAGCAGCCTTCCATAACTAAACAAGACAAGGGACCTGCATTTACTGTGTCCTCACTTCTATGTTCTGCAAGACCCAGCTCTTCAGAGAGGACCTCCCCACTCAAAGGGCCTGTCTACACACAAGAGTGCCTTTTTAGAATATACCTACTAAGGCGATTGGTGATAACACACACACCTAAACACACACACACATACAACATAAGTGACTTGCACTACTTTCCTCTGACAATGTACTGTAGTGGATAGAGAGAAATGTGCATGAAGAGTGTCACTGAGCATTACTATTTGACTCATTCATACTATTTGACACAGCGTATAGTGTGTTTTTTTTCTTTTTCTCCAGTTGGTCGTGTATTGTGTGACTCAGGCACAAAGCCATTTCAGCAACGAAAAAGCATAGCATGACATATATGAATCACGTCAGCAAATGTATTGCCAGGAAAATTCAAGTTACAGTGCTTTCAGTTTTACAAGACTCTTAAGGCCTTTAACAAAACACAAGATCCTCGAAACTAAGATGGAAAAGTTGGGAAAACATTGGAGCAGGTCTCAGCATAAAGCAGAAACAATAACTCAGAGTTCTTTAGAATTTAATTTCGATCAGACTGGACGGAAGAGGCAGTGCCCTCTCCATGCCTGTGTGGGTTCTTTCCGGGCACTCGGGATTCCTTCCACATTTAAAAAAACATACATGGATAGCTGGACTCTCTAAATTGTCCTTCGGTGTGATTGGGCGTGTTTTTCCCCGTGTGCCTTGCGATTGGCTGGCAACTGCTTCAGGGTGTCCACGCAAACTGACCGTAGACAGCTCGAATAGGCACCAGCAAGCCAGTCACCCTAGAGAATAAGCGACTATAGAAAATGGATGGATGGGAAGAATAAATGAAAATGAAATACAAATCACAAGTCTTTCTGGAAGAAATAAAAACTACCAAAACGAGGCGGATCATGGCCCTTTGTTAATCAGACAAGAATGGCATTCATAAATCAGGTCCATGGGTGCATATGGAAGGGAAGTAGAGACGATCACGAGCTGCTCGGAGCACCAAATTGGTTCTCTACTTCAAAAAAATTATCGGCTAAAACGAATATGAGCGAGAAGACACCAGGCTCAATCCAAAAGTTACACAAAGTAACATCAGAGAAGAAGAGAGGGTTTGTGGCTGAAAAGATCAGGATTCAGAGCAAAATGCCAAAACCGTCTCAATGGCTAGGCAGGGGAGAGGGACCAACAGGGACAGCCGAAAGACAAGAAAAGCTCAGCTGGCATGACATCTGGCAGATGAAGGGAATGCAGCTGAGTTTTGTCATCAGTCACAAATGACCTGCTAGCGTCCCATGAAAAAATCAAACTGTGGCTTAGAGAATGTAGGCAAAGACAACCTTTTTCATACAGTACATAGTGCATGGGGGCTCTTGAGTGGCATTGACCGCCTGTACCTAGGATGCACACGTAGCCATTTAGATACATTGTGGGCGTCAATGAAGGAAATGTCAATGATGAAACATGCCCACCTACTGACCCAAAGTTTAGACTTAGACCCTCTTTCAGTAACCCACACTTATCGCAATCTTCAAGAAGGTAACAAACTCCCCAAGGAACTGAAACATTGTGCGCTACTATTTTTACAGAGTGCTTTCCAATTTTTAGGGTTTTGTTTTGTTCATCACTACTGACAAGCCTGTTTTGTGAGAAACCTCAGGCGTTTCCAAATGCAGTAGTACCACAAAAAACAGGAACCAGTGTTACCACAGAAAGCATCACAAACGAGTCTATAAAATATATTCAGAAACTAGACTCGGAGAACTGACTCGGTGAGAAACTGAGAAGAGAGCTTGTCACGACAGATGTAGAGTCTGAAAACATGTCACTGAGAACCTACAGCTTATATCTTGTCAGGTACCAATCTAATATGACATAATAAAGCAGCACAAAGCATCATTGCAACTGCATGACAACTGATACATTAAGGAACAATTGAGTCACAACCAGTAAATATGGGAGCATAAATAACAGATGTGCTGGTACAATGTCAAAAGGTGACAAATACATACCCTTAACCACATAGCAATTGATTTAAAAATGTTATTACATCATGATTCACAAAGTTAGTCAGCTCGGTGTGTCACACCTATCCACCAGCAAGTAGATATTACAAACACATTTCTATTTTACTATTCTACAACTATTACTATGTATTACTTTATAATTTATTTGTACAACTGCATTTTCACTCAATTTCAGACATACATTTTTTTATTTCATTTTTTTTTTTGCAGAAAATACTGTTGAGTGACAAGCAGTGAGCAGATGAGGGGGCTGTTTGACAACATGCCATACTCCATCCTACTTACAGACTGCTCAGCCCCCTCTTAACTCCACCATACAGTTTTGTAGCGCCAAGCCAGCAACGCTGACACCCAGGCTGTGGGATGTGGTCAGTCAGAGCCCAGGGAGCTGTGACAGCCTGCTGCTCTTTCAGCCACAGCGATGGAGAAATGCACTGAACTGAAGCATGACCGTTCTCTTAAAGTGAAGAAGAAATGCACATAAAGTGTCACTCTTTTACTCACTGGCACAGACACACTCACACACAATGCCTCAAGGTTGAAGCAGTTTCTGTGCATCCACACAGGATTTGTGTACATGTGGACATAAATATACAAGTACACACTCACTTTCCGGTATGCCCTGAAGCCAAGTGCTATGAGAGGCATGCAAGCCAGCAGAGAACATAAACATGATAGTCATCCTGGAACTGACACAGATTCAAGGTGTTAAAACCTGCACTATTATGGATCGCTTACAACTTCATCGCTGCGTTGGTTACTTTTGGCTTGGTTTTAAATTCTGATCGCAAGATTATCCCCAAGTTGGGGAACTGCATCACATTCATAAAAATTCAAATACAACAGAGGAAACTAGAAATAGGGTTTATTGTACATTCTATGTAGATTGCTCTTCAAGCAGGTGTTACATGTTTTGAAACTTTCCGATTGAAAAACAACTGATTTATAAAGCTTGTGCAGCTTTCAACCAAACTACTATATATTGGAACTGGTAAAAATATGACTAAAGAAAACCTCAGAGACAGACATTGCTGAGAGTTCCCTGTGGGTTTTTTTTTTTTTTTCCCCCCAGCAGAGCTCAAGATCCATCATTACTTTGGAGACAGGAAAACTCTTCAAACTAATTTCTGTCTTTGAGGGATCTTTGCCATTGTTCAGTCATACACATTGAGCTGCCCTGGGGTAAGGGAAATCCATTTTCAGCTGAGCAATGAACTGGCATTTACTTCTCTGTCCTGACACGCATACAGTCAGGAGAAGATTTTGATGTGAAGATTGCAACTGCAGGACCAATACTTGTTTCGCGGCCTGGAGGATGGCTTTGGGCTTTAAGAGAAAGGATTAACGGCTGGCTTTGCCTAGTTTAAATCTTTCATGTGGAAGTTTACTTTGTGTTAGGCCTTGTTTTGACTCATATTCCTTTGTAATGCCTTGGGATCCCCATTAGGCAGCCGAGCCATCTCGTTTTCCAGAATGTGCCCAATCCCCTATTTGCATCCCCCACTCACCCAACCCCACCATACAGTCTTCAATGTGTAGATAAACCAAGATAGAAATGCCCCCCCTTGTTATTAACTGCAAAAAATAATAAGGAGCATAAGAATAAATGTTGCGCTCTTGGTTAGCAAAAATGTATGTCATGGGAGAGAGTCTCTTGATATTATAGACCTCTTGCATGTCAAGCTCATCCAAATCAGCAAAACCCTTTTGCCTGAGCACAAAAACACCCATAACCTGTTTTCTCAGAGGAAGAATGAATGCTGGTGCAGCGGTGCCCTTGTAGCTTAATGGAAAGGACTATGGCAATGACAATGTAATGAGTGGGCTCATCGTACAAGGCCAGTCAATCACGGAGCACAACTGTTTTCACTAAAGGCATTCTCAATGCATAACAGCTGTATAAGTGCATTAAACAGGATCCAGATAGCTGCGAGTAAAAACAAATACTCCGCTTCTTACAAATGCATCTGATATCGTAAAAATAAATGAAGAAATATGACTAGAGTAAGGCGAGAAATTAAAGTATCGGTTGAGTTTTTGGTGAGAATTGAGAGTGTGTAGACTTTTATCAATTAATATGATCTTTGGCATATGTAACATACGAAACACATTACATCGCCGTCGTCAGTCCCAAATCAGGACCAAGGCTGGATTTGCATTATAGAAGTCCTTCAAACACCCTGTTCTACTTCCAATGGGCACAGTTTGAATATTGGTCAATACTGGGGTAAATTCAGGGGGCTTTAAACAAAGAAAACCCACCATGAATCAAAACTACAGCAAAAACATGGACTCTTAACACGGTATTCTGTTGTGTTACTGTCATCCACTGGTGGAGGTGCCCAACAAAGCAAACTTTGTTCTTTAAAGACTATTTCTTCACTTAAAAGCCATTTTTCACATGTAATTATGTTAGCCTGTTTTAAACTGAGTCGGAAGTCACCAAACATATAGCTTGATTGAAAGTTTAGGGTTAAAGTTTAGACTCTTAAGTCCCACACACTTATTGGAACATTTAGTTGTGAAAAGTTCCCATCGGCCAAAGAGAAATTTGAATATAAAACAAACAAAACATTGCTTGAAATGTTGCATTAAAATATGAGTGCAGGAAGTAATTCTGTGATATGTTAAAATAGAGTGGATTTTAAATTGAAAGAGATCATTGAATAAACAGACAATATAACAGACAACATAAGGTTATAACAGTACATACAATGTAGGGGAGGAAAATTGGATATTAACCAACGTGATCATCTTTTCTCTGAATACCAGATATTGCAGGTAAGACTGCATTAATAAAGTAATTTCAGCTGTGTCTTGTCCCGCCCAAGACAACATTACTTGCAACCTGCTTTACACTTGCATTTGTGTGATTACATTCCAGCTTTGATTTTAGCTATGTGTGCACATATCTTGTTTTGGTAAACATTCATATCTGCTATGTTTCACCCTTAGAATACGTGTCAAAAGACATACTGTAAACAACATTTAACATGCACTCAATTAGAATCGACCACGCCATGCGGCTTGAATTCTGCTAAAGCGCAGATCGTTAAGATCAGCAGTTGCTTTCACATTAAAAGTGGTTATAACTCTTTCAGTCTTTTGCATTCAACATCCATTTAATTGCTACCTGGAGTCAGTATCATGGCCACAATGATTCATCATCAGTGCAGGAATTTGTCACAATCATCTTTAATGAAACTGGCACTAATCAGTGTCTCCCGTCTATAATGGCAAGTATTTCCATTGATTGGATTCTGATGAGGTTGTGCGGGCTCTAGGCTGACACTAAAATGGGATTTGTGGCCATTTTGAGAAAGAGACCGATTTGTTTACTCCCACTGAGTATAAGACATAATCTATAAAAATGAGCTAGTATAAATGATAACATGATGCATTGTGTTATTATTTTGCATTTTAAAGCAGTTAGGGTTCAGTGACGTGTAAAACATTTGACAAGAGAAAGTTCATAGCAGTAGTTGTCAAATTTGAACTAAAACCGTTATAATGTATTATTACAAATATGTATTAGTAATAATAAACATCATCATCATCATAATGGTAGATTGTCTTATAAACTGAATGGCCTGTTTATTGCAAGTCAACATTTTAATCAAGGGTATGCACCTACTCACCACAGTGCTCAGGCCATACTCCTTCACCAGCCTGAGTGAGTTCTGGTAGCAAGAGGTGAGGTCGTTGGTCTCGGTGGGGCCTACATGACCTCTGGCCACCGGACCCACGGTGTGGATGACAACTGTTGGAAAGGGACAAAACACAAAGCTTATTTTAAACACCAGACACCTTACACGCTTGGCAGTAGTTCTAAAGCAGCACGCAGTGTTTCACTAAGTGACTATAAAACCACTCAGCGGGCTTCCAAACCACTAAGCATATGCCAAGAACTGCAACCTGGTACTGACATCCACAATGGATGTATTCTTAAAACCTATACTGTAAAAGAAAATTATATTATGTAAGCGGTTTTCATGATATCCATTCAAATAGCAATACCTCTCTCTCTAATCTTTGTTTGGAATTGTCTGTAATTATTTTTAAAAGTAATCTGTGCTATGGTAGATACACTTGTTATCATAAATGATGTAGTATTTAGTCTTTCAAACAAGATTCATGAAGCACGTCACTAAAAAACAAAAACATTCCAATTAATGTTGAAAAATGCTAAAATTCAATGGGGAATATATATATATATATATATATATATATATATATATATATATATATATATATATATATATATATATACACACACACACACACACACACACACACACACACACACACACACAGTCAGTGTTGTGCTTGCATAATTGAAGCTAAAGGCAAGGCTACATTTAGACAAAGTATATGGAGTCTGAAAGTGACATCTTTTTCATTTCTAGTTTCCTTCATTCAACGCATGTATTGAGCATCACTCCTGGCAGAGGTCTTACCCTTTGTTATTACTGTTAGCTATTATTCAAGTACAGCACAATACATTTCAGTCCATCAGTGCATCCTCATTCCTGAAACGCACACTGATATACTGTATGTACTATTATCTCTGTGAAGCCGAGAGTTACATAAACACATTTTTAAGCGACTGACAAAGACTACTTTGCATTCCTTTCATTTGGCAGAACCAATGATGGACTGCAGCTTGTTTTTTTTAATTTTCTAACCATCACACCTGAAAGAAAATTAACCGGTCTCAGAATTCCTGCAACTTACTAACTACAGTAGCAGCATTACTTCAAATTCTCATAATATGGCCACGTGACTTTTTTTTTTTTTCAAGAGTATCTGGGCTTCCAAGGTTCCAAGGTCATAAACAATTGTAGGAGTGCAATCAGTGTAAACACGTACAAACTACGTTTACCCTTCTAGACTGCAGGTTATGTTCAAAAAATGAAAGGTGTACATAAAAGGGCACAAAGAGCAAGAACATCTTACATTCCCTATCCTTTTGTGGCATTGATTTGTCAGGTATGAGACAAGTACTTTTAATTGGTGAACGTGCATAATCCATTCAAATGTAAAATAGTACAATAAGGGACGAATCCTACATTTTGGTAGTAATTATCCCTATGTCCTTGTATTAGAAGTTTGATTTCCCCTTCAATTAATGCTTAAATGCCAAATGAGGACAAAAGCAAATGACTGGTTTTTTTTTGCTCCCCTGTTTCTGGCAGAACCACAGAAAGAGAAACTAATCGGGCTGAGCTGTCCCTAGCGGCTAGCGATCTCTGGTACGTCTGGATTGTTGGCAATGGATTGGACATGAAATGACCCCTAAACACACCAACTGTGGTGTGTGATCATCTTAGACATCCCTACTAAAATATTCCTCAGCTTTCTACCGAGGGGACATGCACACTTCAAAGACACCACTTTCTTAGCAACAAGAAAAATCTTTTTAAATATCCAGGCTTCATTTAGAACAGAAGTGCAGTGCTATTTTAGAGTAGGATTGGCACTTCATGGCCTAATCAATCTTTCATTTTCACTTGGCTATAATGACTTTGAGGCTGCTGCTTTGCTTAATCCCATAAGACATTCTTTTTTAAGATCTACTGTGGTGTGACAGCACCTGCTTAGTCTTTCTTGCCAAGAATTCTTGGGGTGCAATAACAAGAGCACTCAATCATCATTAACATCAGGTTGTAAATCCGATCTAAATGTGCTGTTTACTTTTTCTATATTTGAACATTTCCAGTAAGCTAATCGAAGAGTGTAGCTCATAAGGAGATGTTGTTGTTGAAAGGGTTGTCACAGCTGGTCACTGGCATGATTTGTTTGTTTTACATTAACTGCATTGAGAAAAAAGTTGACCAAGTCAGGTATATAACTTTAAAAATAGATCTAACTAAACATATCTGACTTGAAGCTTCGCTGGAATCGCGTTTGTAGTAACATTATATGGACTTTTCTAAACAGTTGCAATGGCAGCAAGAACAGGATATATCACAGGTTTGAGTTTATTTCCAAATGAAAAATGAATGATAAAAAATGGTCTCTCTCTCTCTATCTCTCAATCCATCCATCCATCTATCTATCATATATATATATACATATATATATATATATATATATATATATATATATATATATATATATATATATATATATATATATATATAGCTATAACAAGTAAAAAGTTCATGAAGAGGTGAACAATTTGAAAAAGTAAGGTATAAGCAAGGTATAAATGGTCACTTGCATGAAAGAGGGCTGGGAACTGATTTAAATTGTGAAGAAATTGCCCACTATACAAAAATGCATCTCTTCCAATGGCAAGCATGAAATTATGAGAATTTATAGAGCTGGAAGATACACGATGTTGGTGTTGTTTTCTCAAACCAAACAAAAAAGTAAAACAAAAGGAACGTGTGATTTTATGAACAGTTTATCACTGCAACACATGGTGAAATAATCCTTTGCTGAACAAGCCACAGTGGCTTAAACGCAGAGATAACATTTTTATTTTGTAATTTCCTCCAAAGCTGATGCAGCACATTTCACCACATCTAAATACTCAGATGGGTTTGCTTGCATTGAGTCAGACTGAAAAAAGGCTGCACATACAAACAGATGAATGTTATCTCATCAACAAAGATGGTGATGGCTGCAATCAAGGAAAGTCATGCTGTCCAAAGTGGATAAAGTCATGGATGTTTTTTCCATATCATCAAATGGAATCAATTTGATGATCTTGTGAGTGGATTGGAACTGTGAAAAATTAACATAAAACAGTTATGCTTCTGTAGAACTACTAGCGTTTACCCCCTACATGTATACGCACTTCAAATATAAGCATTTGTGTACTGTAATTGTTACTCTTACAAAAATAAATAAATAAATAAATAAAAAAGCACGGCAAACACATAATTACAGAAATGCATGTATGCATTTACAGAAAATTGCATCTGGACAGACAAAATATTTGTTTGGACTAAATAGCTGTGAAACATGCTGTGCATCTCTAGAATTACATACAATTCAGATATGTGGAATACTGTTCTCAGACCAGGAACGCGCTACTTGAGGTATAACTTACAGAACTATTTAAGCTTCATACAGTCGATACTACAACTGTCACTTGAACTCCAGCTTAACAAAAGAAACACATTCTACAAAAAAAAAAAAGAGTAATGCTTCCTGCTGCATTTTGGTGTGATTACTAGCCTCGACCCTTTTGCCATGTACACAGCGGTTTGAATGTTATTTATTGGGGATTACTAAATGAAGTGTGGACACCCACTTGGACATGGAACTGGTGTTGTCATGGTGACAGAGAGTGTGCAGCGTGATCCTTTAACACTTGCCGCCGCTCCAGTGAGGAAAGGGAGCTTTTCGAAGACCTCAAATCATCTGCCACATGCCGAGCAGGAATACTTGCTCATGCATTCATACGCTCTTCTCTTCTTAAAAAATTGAGAAGCACTGCTTTATTCATACATTTTGCTTTCAGTGTGGATTTCCACAGTGAAATGTTTCACATTTAAACTGGTGAAGGGGTTAAGAGCAAGTGGAACATGTTATATTTAAAGAAGTGAAGGAGTAAAGTGCAAGTGAGGTCGGCACTTTTGTTGACCACTTAAAAAAAAAAAAAAAACACTTATTACAATTACACATGAGACCCCCCCCCCCCCCCTCACCACACACACACACACACACACACACACACACACACACACACACACACACACACAATCATACATTACTGAGCTGTTGCGTAAAACATTTTTTATGATCAATAAGGAGATTTTGCACGGGTACATCATGAATCCCATGGAAGACAGTTTTCTCCAAGAGCATTGACAAATTCATCACTGAGGAAAATGACATTTTCATGAAGTGACCGTTCACTTGCAGCCACACTGTCAATCATTACTTCTCTCAGCAAATTGCAATGATAAAGACTCATTCATCTCAAGCACCCACATGGTAAAACATCTATAATGCCTTCAAATGCCAAGGCCAAAACCTCATCTATTTGAAGAGTTCTTCCTCATACTAATGGCAAGCTTTACTACTGCAATCTTCTGGCTTTATTTTTTTGTATTGTCTCACAATTTTGTCCGAAAAATAAGATTGTGCATGTTTTGTCCATTTATTTACAAAAGTAGAGCTTTGATAACAACCGTCCCTGTTTTGTTCTGCGTAAAATGTAAGAACCAAACCACACAAACACAGGATGTTCTTTTATCTATCTACACTCTGATGTTGCTACTGGTTTGAACTTGCGTGTGTGCGTGTTTGAGAGGATGCTATCAAAACAAGCCTCATGATAACTTTATGTGAGCAAGTAGCTACTTCAGGGAACAATCAAATGGAAGGTGCACTTTCTCTTACTCACTGATTGAGTAGATTGTAATTAATATGGAATGTATTGCAAATATGGGTTGCTTCTTCTTTTTGCCCAGAGTAAATACACATGCATTAGATGATAATCTTCAAGTGTGACTTCAAACAACATCAAATACAAATCATCTCAAACATAACTAATAAAGCTAAACAACCTGAGTAAGTTGTAAAAGTTTCAGTGGCGCTAGTTCAGTTAGTTAGTTTTAATTTATAGATAGATAGATAGATAGATAGATAGATAGATAGATAGATAGATAGATAGATAGATAGATAGATAGATAGATAGATAGATAAAATTCATATTATTTGGCACACACCTTTCTTTCTTCCTCAATGTCCTTTTTAGTGTCACTCCCACATTAGCAGTGCACCGTCTGTGTGCACACAGCCTGTGTCCACGAAACATTTCATTACACAATCAGTTATTATTTGTTTGGGCCCCAATTTAATTAGTCCAAGGAAGTCAGAGGTAAATTCTCAGTGAACTGTTCAGTGACAATGTAAACAATCTCCTTCCCGAGAATGATACGAACCCCAGAAAGCCAGTCCAAGCGGCTTCAGTAAACAAACAAATATCCTCAGAATAAGAAGACGTGAGACGTGCTTGCTTGGCTTCATGAAAGTCAAAGAGAAAACTATTACATTGCAGTTTGTCTCAAGACTGAGCAAGAGGGTGATTAGCTATTGCTTCTTGACTAGCTTGTTTGTTAGCAATAACTACATTCAAATTTCATACTTGTCAAAAAAACGATGACTGAAATTTTTCCACCCTGTATCAAATGCCGTTTTTATCAGCTATCTGAGGACATGAGCGGGAAATCTTGTTCCGCAATTATGTGTGCTTTAAGCCAATGCACATCCTTGAGCCACTTTTCACTGAAAAAAAGGTTCAACTCGTTTGTTGTCATGGGTGAAAGGTACACAAATGCACAAAGTGATGCTCGCAATGTTACGCATTTATAATTTTTGTTGCGCATGCGTACCTGTGTATCAGTTATATGCCCTGTCTCTAATGTTGAAACAAACTAAACAACATGCACAGGAAGGTTACAGAATGAAAATGTGAATAATTCACAATCGTTTTTTGGTACATCAAAATATATGTCAGTTATTCTGAAAATATAAAAGCTTTTAACACAATGCAAACAGTAAAAAACATGCACAGCTCACACTGATAAAATGGTAAACCAGGTCATTATGCCAGGTCTATAGAATGACAGCACTGACAAAAACCTCAATTTTCTTTTTGTAACACCTGGAGGCACTCAGCTAAAAAAGAGTATGATCTCCCCGAAATGACAGCAGGACTATAGAGGTCCTATTTTTCCCAGAGACCTCCGTCAGCAGAGCTGGCGCATAGCCCCATTACAGCTCCATCTGTGAGAGTGACCAGGGCAGCCTCTTGTCTCTGTGTATTTCAGCTAGCTCCACTAAAGAAGCTGCAACAAGGACCCATCCAGCTTGTGTCATCTCACAGGACTGCAGTCACCCGAGTTGCACTCATGAAGGATTATTACAAAGAAGGATTATCTAGAGCAACGGTTCTGAAAGTTTTTAAACCAAGTACCACCTCAAAAATACCTAGTATCACCATAACAACCAACATTAATACAGTAGTAGGGTAGGCCAAAGTCTTTTATATATATATATATATATATATATATATATATATATATATATATATATATATATATATATATATATTTAATAATAAAAAAAGAACATTTTACAATTCAGTGTTTTATATTGAAGTTATTCCAGCAAAAATAAATTGGCTACTAAAACCTTTGTGTTGTAGGCAAACTTTAGAATTGGTCAACACAAACTAAAACAACAAAAATCAAACATTTTGAGATCCAATCATTGAGGTGCCAAGCAAAACGGAGTAAAATCATTTCTACAAAGCTTGGACCACTCGGTCACTTTGAGCACACTCATGTGGTCTGCGTGCTGGATGACCACGGGCACCTCCAATGTACATACGAATTGAACAAAAAAACAAAAAAGATAAAAAAAAAAAAAAAGAATAGTTGTGTTTAAAGGTCTACCCAACAGTCACTAAAACAAGCATGTTAAAAAGTGGTCTCACAATAAATCACACTACAGGCGGTCTTCTACTTACGGCGTGGATCGGTTCTTAAGATGTGGAGTAACATGAATTTCAGTTTAAGTCGGAACACCATACAAGTAATAACTAAAAAATAATAAATAAAATAGATTACTATATACATATAATACTGTTAAGTATTGTACTATTGTTCTGCCCCGTTCGTTGGATATATTTTGTTCTTCCACCGCATTTTATTTAGTAAAGAACTCTTGTTTTGAAGAGCCGTGCAACCGGAAACAGCACGGGATCCTTTTTCGCCCCGGCACGCGGCATTCTGTTAAAAGCCGAGCGTACGTGCCTACGGCTGGCAAGAATGGCAGCGGGGAGGCAGGGTCAATCTCAACCGTCACTTTTTTTACATCAAGAAAACCCAAAAACGGAACATAGCACTCGAACGGTGTCTCTTGCGTGCAACAACTTGTTCATTGGCATTTCAACATTTTTAGACTGCTTAATGATATTTAATTTTACTTCCATGGTGATGGCCAATTGTTTACTGCACACGTTCGTAAACTTGAAACATCGTAGGTCGAGACCATTGTAACCCGAGGATCCCCGTATTAGAAAGGTGAAAACACAGACCAGGTCAAATACTTAAGATGCCAACTGCTACAATGATAGACTGAAGTGGACTATAACACATGCAGTAGTGAAGATCTCTAGTGTTACCTTTAAAGGCTAGAAAACATAAATATCAAGCTGTGCACATGCTTCTGTAACAAACAGAAGCTGGAGGAAACAATTTTCAGGGTGAAGGCTGTTGACTTTAGCATAAATAAATAAATAAATAAATAAATAAATAAATAAATAAATAGCACTGATGATTTACACCGTAGAACCTCTCAGAGCCCATCACTCATGCAAAATGAATCTGAAGTGATAGAATTGGAAGTCTCTGTGGAAGACAAATATATAAGGCGTCCCTGAAGTACAAATCACACACACAAAGAAGGCTAACGAAACATGGTAATAGCAAACACAAAACAAAAATACCTTAAAAGAGAGAATCACACAAGAAAGAAAGAAGACACAAGACTAAAGGAACATGAAAGAAAAAGGGAGCATGTGAGAAAAAAGGAACAAGCAAGAAGAAAAGGAGCACTGTCACCTGATAGACATACAGTATAATCCATCAGTGTTTGCTGTATAGTGAAAGCATGCAAAGCTCCCGAGAATCAAACTCTGCCCACACCGGGATTCAAACCCTGGTCTTTTCCTCTTACTCTCATTTTCACCTCATTCCAGTCCATTCTGCAAGGCCTCCGAACCCTAGGGGTCCGTGGCCTGACTTCAGAGGGTCCGTAAAACAATTTGGGTGTTTTGAAATTGATTTAGTTCATCATTTAACAGGTACATATTTGAGCCTGGTTTGGCTTTGTCTTTGTTTTTTTTTCGCACCACTTCTGGCTGCTGTTGATAGTGCATTTTGCGGTGGGGAAGGACGGCGTGGCTTTAGTTGGGAGCAGTTGCTGTTGGTGCGCACATGTTGTTCCTTTTATTAGTGAGATTTGGCCCAAGACTGTCTGCGAATTGTGTTTTCTTCGTTGGAATGTTGTCATTTATGCTAATGTATTGCTGTATTGCACAGGTGTCGAACTCCAGTCCTCGAGGGCCGGTATCCTACATGTTTTCAAACCTTTTCCATCAAAAAGACTTGATTCAAATGTTTGGGATCATTTTGGAGCTCCTGCAGAGCTTGCTAATGAACTAATCATTTGAATCAGGTGTGTTTGGGGAAAGAAAACCGGAAAACATGCTGGATGCCGGCCCTCGAGGACTGGAGTTCGACACCTATGCTGTATTGTAAATGTATTGCTTGTTGGTCAAACTTGTGACTGTAGAAAACATGCTAGCTAATGTTAGTTTTTATCTTTCACAAGTTATATCGTGTTGCCTTGTTTGTGTTTAGCTTGTTAGTATTTTCGTTTGTGCTAGGTATTTCCTTTCTGGTAAACGTTAGCATTGATCATCATACACGTTTGCATTTGAAGTTTTGTATTACAAGGAATATCTCTTTGCAATTCAGTTATATGATTGATTTATTCCACGCAATGTGTGTACATTTAGTAGGATAAATACATTTTGCATATGGGTATTACCTGAGTTATGTTTGGAGTATTTTCTTTTCTTCACAATTGTACAATATAAATGAGTGAGAGTTGTACTACTAGCACAATTAAATTAAAGAAGAGTTACACTCATTTGCTGTTCGCTGTCTTGTCTACATAGATAGAAGCCATTGTAACATCTCCGAAGGACAGCGCATTGGGTTATTAATAATAAAAAAAATATATATATATATATATATATATAAAATTTGTGTTCATTCATTTTCTATTAAAATTGTGAAAGTATACATGACAATTCAACCAGTTTTGTATATTTTTAATAGTTATACTTTTTTAATTTGTCAAAACGCAGTTTGTGTCTACAACTGCTCGCTAACGAGGCGATGAAACCAGCAAAGCAAATTTTATTTTAAAATGCTGTTTTTTTGTATTTTGGGTGGGGAAATTGACCCGTTTTGTTATAAATACGTGTGAAATTTGGACTTTTTTTTTCTAAACCAGTTAGCTGAAAAATAGCAAATATACTTGGTGTGAGGTTGAACATATTTCTGAATAAAAGAACACTTATGTTTTTCTTAAAAGGTATTTTTTGTTTTGTTTTGTTTCTGCAAACATTTGCAATGGAGGTGGGTCTTTGGAATATTTGAGAACTTGAGAATAATGTGTGCTCCTTTTTTCTTGCATGCTCTTATTTTCTTGTATGCTTCTTTTTGCATGCTTTATTTTCTTGCATACCTTTTTTTTGCATCCTCTCATGTAAGGTGTCTTTGTTTTTTCTGGGTTTTTTGTAATACTTTGTTTGCTTAGATCTTTGTTTCTGTGATTTGTACCATCGGGCCTCTCTAACTATATCATTGAATGACTGATATGAGTAAGGTGTGAGTAAGGTGTCTTTGTTTTTTCTGGGTTTTTTGTAATACTTTGTTTGCGTAGATCTTTGTTTCTGTGATTTGTACCATCGGGCCTCTCTAACTATATCATTGAATATGAGTAGATTGCTTTCATACATAAGACAAAACTGCCATCATTTTTTTAGTTTAAATAAGTGCATGGGAACTGGACGTTGTCGTTTGTCTATTATAACTACATTTAAAACATGGTAGCACAAACAAAGAGAAATTACCTTGTAATGCATTGTTCGTAAATATTTCTTCACAAATTTTCATTTGGACCGTTTTTCCTCACCTTTTTGTGTTACATAAATGCTACATGTGAGGCTATAGAGACTAAAACCTATGTATGTCAATCATTTATCCTGAAAGCTTACAGACAGTGCAGACAGGAGCCTTGGATTGTGGTCCATCTTCCACTGGATTCTCTTTGTAACGCCACTCAGGTGTGGAGCGCTATTTTGAGCACTGTCAGAATGGTTGCACTGACGTGTGCAAAGTTTTTCACTTGCTCTCCATCATTTCATCGGATGCCGTTTTAGTTTGAAACAACTTTATGTGGCTATTACTGATTATGCAAGGTTTGCAGAGGATTGAAGAGGTTAATTTAAGTAATGGTTGGCTTTTTCTCACTTTACCTAAAGAAAATGGAAATGAAGGACACATTTCTAAGGCAATAAACTATTCAAGGTCAAACCGTTTGTTGATCTGTGATTCATTCAACGAAATGTTGCCAATTGGAAATCATAAAAATAGTGTTAGTTTGTGCGGCTGTTGCCATCTTAAAACATTCACCATTAGAGAGAATACTTTCAATATTTGGAAACGTGATATTCTCTTTACAGGGTTAAAACTGATGGCTTCATTCTCCTTGTGGTTCTTGAAGGTACAGTTTGCCTAAATCTCACCATCCAGCACTACGTTTCCAATGAAACTGCACTTGAGCTTCAGTGGACGTAAAAACAAAACAACAACCGCGAGATGTTGCCTTCTTGTAAACAAAGCTCCCACGGCGAATGTCTTGTACCACATCCATCCAACATAGTACTCCAAATTATCTTAGATATACATTTGTGTGAGGGTAAGATCAATGGGCATTCAGCATGTGGTAGTGATTACCAAAATATGTCAAAGAACAAGCGGCTGTTGTGTGCAAAAAAGTTCACTCACGTGAATTATAGTGGCTGGGGGAGGGTGGAGGGACAGACCGCCGTCCATCATGTGGTTACTTTTAGGCCACTAGTGCTTAGCGTGTGTGGGTAGCCTTAATTTAAAGGGGCCTCATGTTTGTTGATGGTACAGAAACATCATCCTGCTACCTGTGTCATCAAACCCTCGCCCTAAGTGCACAGTGTCATTACGCGGAATGAATGCAAGTCTGCAGAGAGATGTAACAGCACTGTTATCTGCTATTCTTATCACATGGTGGGTGTAGTAGAACCAGCAAGTTGCTGCTCTCCTTCTCTTATGACCACTCCAAAGAAGGTTTCACTTATAGAATGTTTGTGTTTATGGTCAGACTTTCAAACTAGTCTCAGCATGGTTGGAAAAAAAAAACCAAAACAACCAAAAAAAAAAACCCTCATTTGTCTATTGTTTGAAGCAGCGGTGTGTTATTTTGGGACTTAATTCAGTTTAAGTTGTTCCAAAACATGACATTTCGGATTTTTGTAGTACATAACAAGACTTTAAATGTACTCTGTTAAAGACTTCTCGATGGTGAGAAGACTCAAGGTGTGAGTATCAAATACTCTAGAAATGGTTTCGTGGAATGGGGTGATTTGCAGACAAGTAAAGGAGAATTCAACAAATAATAGTGAGAACGAACTAAAACTAAAGGGAAATGAAAGGTCTCTAAGGTTGAATTCACCAAAGGGGTTTAAAGGGGAATCCATATGTTCTATGCAACCCACTGGTCTAAACACAATATTGCTATTATTATTGAATTTGTGAAATATGATGAAGGATTGAATCACCTAATTTAATCCATCTGAGGGGGCCATCATTTTGCTCTGTAATACAATGTCACATGTGAACGTCACATGGCCAACCCAAGAAAACATGTGAGCCGTCACTACAGACCGGTACAGTGGACCCCCGCCATACAAAATTAATCTGTTCCGAGTTGTTCATTTCTTATCTTTGTTTTTTTTTTTTTAAGTATAACACATGCACTGGACAGACTATACTGTACTTCAAACAACATAATTTATTCTACATTCTGGCTATTATCTGAAGAACAGCAGACTTATACTATTGAATTCCGAAAGCAGCACTTCATTGCTCACCGTAACCGACCGCTGATATTGCTAACAAACAAAAACAAGCTACTATCGCATGCTTGCTTCCATTTCACAAGGACTATTTCATAATATTTGGATGTGTAAACACAAAGAACATACCGCGTCACGTGAGCATATATTCAAGAATTAAACAATGCGGGCTTGTACTGACCACCATTGCGTGTCTTGAAAAGTGCCCCCCGACCCCGAAAAGAGGATGATAGTGAAAGGTATACACTTCATAGGCAGCAGAACATTATAGTTTATCAAAAAAAATTGCAGCACTACAAAAGCCCCGTCTCTCACCGACAGTTTCTTTGCTGTACTACTCCCACTCTACTCCACTTCACATTAAAGAACATTGCCTCCTAACCTCGCTAGTGATGTCATGTTAGCAGCAATGGCAGCACATGCACACTGAACACAATAACAGCAAACAATGGAGCATATGGGAAGATTATTGTGCTCGGATTTTGGCCGTTGTGGAATACTGCATCAACCAGAAGAAAGAATTGAGTTCAAGCTCATCAAAGGAAGTTTTTTTCATTTAAATTCTTTTCCCCCTCTTTGTCGTTAACGGTGACTGTTTTCCCCATCTACTTTTCCATACATTCTAATCTGTGTTGGACCAATCAATGGCCTCCAAAATATTTGCATCGCAATTTATAGCCAGGCTACTTTTTTTTTTTTTTTGAAACCACAACACAACAGGTTCTTACAAAGGCAAGTAGGGTAGCGTAAAGATTTCTCAAAAACTGATTTTGTTGAGTAGAGTAGCCTCAATGGAGACTGAGGCTCTATATGCCACCGTTAAGAGATATGGTGGACTGTATATTATGTAATGTAGTGATCAGTACCAATCGGTTGAACAAGTACAACATAATTTCTATAACATGTAATGTCTCATAAGGGTGCTATAACAATTCAGGGATTTTCGCCAAATAAGGATGTCATTTTATTTCTTGTTTACAAAGCACTGTCCCCTTGAGATAACAACAACTTCTTGTGCTCTGGCAATCGGAGCATTTGTCCCAGTGGAAAGAGCCTAGTATAACCAGATGTACATGAGCCGTTTGAGTCTGAATGAGCAAAGAGTGGTGGTAGAGGCCTTCTCCCATGTTGAGACTTGTACCAAAATTTTGCGCCAGTACAGCAAAAAGCTTGTGACAATGTACTTAATTATTTTTGGCAGAACGAGTTCTGCCAATGCCTGCTGTGCAGTCCTCTCAGGAGGCAGAGGCATGCTGCCATCTGGGGGAGAAACTACCCCTGCCTTGTTAGCGTAAACCCGAGTAGAGATTCAACAAATTACCTTAGAGACATTTTCAAAACACACAGAGATCTGTGGCTATGGTAAATACTTGGCCCTGACTGCAGTTCTCATAAATAAACAGATACCCGGCCATTTTCACCTTGCAATATCTGCAGTGGGGTAGAAAATGGAAAAGTAACCTCAGCGGACATAAAATGAAATATGAGAGTATGAATTGGGGGTAAATGCACTTGCTGGTGTTTTCTTAAAGCATCTGCTAAGGTAGGGTATGACATTGCTGAGAGAAAACTGGAAGGGCACAATGACTCCCAGATGAGTTCAGGAGGAAGTTTCAGCCTCCCATGCACGTTGGTCTCCACAAGATGGCTTCACTTATCACAAAATCTATGTCAGTTAGACAGAAATCCAGAGTACATCCTCAAACTAAATTGCATTCACTAAACAGAAGAGCTATTGATATTTTAGTTGCATCTTCATTCCTTGGCAATTCATGCAGTAGGGATAGGTGATACCAATGATTTTGGATTTGATTGGATAACAAGGGCAAAATATCACAATACTGATCTAATATAAATACTTGAAAGTTCATATTGCAGAGAGGGGTGAACACTGGTGAGTGGTGTTTGTGCGTTCTAGGCTACCAACGTTTGGAATGGGAATTGGTACGTTTTGTTTTCCGATTTCAATTTGATCATCAATTGTGTTTAAATATGTGATTGTTTATAGATTTTCTTATTGATTATTTTACAAAAAAATGGGTGAATAAATTGGTTCAACTTGCTGTCTATATTGTTAACAAATGATTGGACTCAAAATGCCAGCCATATGGGCATCTTCCCTATACACCAGAATGTCAGTCCAGCCCTGATTGTATCTATACATTAAGATACATGTCCAAAAGTAATATGACAGAGCCAAAAGTGAGGTTTAATTTTCCAAGCGGGTTATCTACTGTGGCAAATGACTGCTATCCCTTTACCATAAACTTAGTTACTAGAGGTAGGACAAGACACTCTCAAAATGAGATTATAGCAAAATTTGTAAAATGAAATAATGTCTGAAAGAATTTGTCCACTTTTCAGAACATTTTTTTAAATGAGTAAATTTCAAGTTAATTCATAATCTAGTTTATAAATGTAAACGTTAACTGTAGAGTCAATTGTTCAGCCGCAGCTGAGATATTTAAAACGTGTTTGTTACCTGCAGTAGTTGGCATATTTTTTTCTCAAACATAAACTGTCATCTGCCAGCATTGCAGTGTTCTTTTCTTCAAATGAAAAAACAAAACATCACATTTGAAAAGTAGTCCGACTGCTCTTGCAAGCTGATGTTGCACTCGAATGCTGAAAGCAGGCAGCTAATTAATGTTTGACAACGTGCCAAACGCTGGCAACAGGTGCAATACAAAATGCCAGTATAAATGAGTTTTTTTTTTTTTTTTTTTTAGCAGTGAGTTGGTTTAATAACGTGATTTCAGAACAACGCTGTGTTGTTGACATCAGGAGCTGGTCACCCTCTTGGAGCAAAAATTTGACAAATAGACAACCGTCTTGACCATACTTCCTTGAAGAACATAAAGTAAAAGCGTTCCAAGGCTGGTGGTGTCCATACATTGTTTGTTATGGCATGATTTATTTCGAAGCATTAAATGTTCTTTTCACCAGGTTTGACAGTTTTACTTTGATAGTAGCCTTCATCATGAGGCTTATATAGGCGTTCAATTTTTTGTGGGTCCAGAGATAATGATTTTTTTGGTTCATTATGTTTCTAAAATTTTGGGTTGCTTCCCCCGGCCTTGAACGAACCCTGACATTTTTTTTTTCTTCATTATATTCACACAATGTTGCAAACAAAATGATGAGGAACTTTGGACATAACAGTAGGGAGGTGTATGTAATAAGTGGATTGCAAATATAGATGCTTCAGTTTGAGGATCGACTTAACAACTCTGGATACATAATATTGGTATTGATACTGTATGTCCATACCTAAAAAATAATGGTGGTTACATTTACCACCACAGACGAGGAAAACTTTAATTTTAACAGGTGGCCAATATAGAGAGAAAAAGATTAATCATCAGCAGACCCCCATGTTACAGAAACAAAAAATAAACAAAAACAACAACAACAAAACAAAACTAAGTGACACAGCTATGATCAAAACCAGGCAGGCCTTCCCCAAGACATAAAATGGAAATAGGAAAGACCACTAGTTCACGTATCAAAGACAAAGTGAGAAATAGTTTCAGTGACACTTCGCATATGGCTGGAGAACAGTGTATTGTGACATCTATCCTTTTGTGCCCCCACTCATTGAACTCGTTTCTCTACAATACAACCGTTTTTTTTTTAACCTCGACCCCATAGGGAGATCAGCCATGTGTAGTTTTGTCAGTCTCTGTAGCTTAGCAACTGAGCATTACAGTGAAAGAGACCAGTGCTTGCAGCGGTTGCTAGGGAACTGCTAAAAAGTGATACCACTTGTGAATGGCGCTCCGATACATCAGACTCTAATGGTTCTGGTCTGATGGAGTCTCGCCAAGGAGGAGATGAGGGATCAGCAGGCAGCCATCGTGCTCCATCTCACCAGCTATACCATATGTCACAGGCAGCAAGTCTCTGGAGTCCCACGCATCAACACACATCACAACTAGATGAAACTGGTAGGTTTTCTCTTCAATAGGAAACCATTTGCATAGAGGTGGAGACTAAATAATTGAGAGGTGTGGAAGAGAGCAGGGTGGCTGCAGTGGGATGAAGGGATGTATGCCTGCCAGCCAAATCCATTAGCCAGACCTTGCTTGGCTGAGGCAGGCAGCTGATGAGAAGGCTCTGTTATCGGACACTAAAGGACATGAGGGCTGGTCATCACCACGCCAGCCCCTTGCTGCAGGGTGGATCCAGAGAAAGAAAGAGTGTAGAAGTCGTTGTATGAGATAGACAAAATGAGAAACTGAGAGAAAGACCACGGAGATTAAATAAAAAACAATAATAATAAAAAAGACGGAGGTGCTTCTCTATTGCGGCTGTGTAATTGGCCAGTTAAAGCGACCCAATGAGAAGATGTAAATTGCAAACGGTAGTTCCACAAGAGTACTTGTCCACCTCTATAGCCAGGGGCGCACATTTTCACCTGGTGTTTGGTGCAGTACTAGTTGAGGACATGAGCAGTAAATCTTGCACCACATTTAGTTGTGCGTCAAGCCATGGCATATATTGGAGGCGCTTTTCAGGGAAGCAAAAAATGATCAGCTCAGATTGCTGTCATGGGTAAAAGTTAGGTAGGGTACAGAAATGCGTTCAGTGAAGCATGGAACATCATTACACCTGAGTACCAGTTATGTGCATACCTGTTTATAGCAAGTATTATAGCAGAGATCCCTGAAAAATCATTTGCCCATATAAATTCTAAGATAAACAGTATGGCAAATAGAGTTAAGATTCAGCATCTCTTCAACATTTTCAAACCATTTACGCAATTTTACTGACTTTTCATCTACTGTTTTTTTTTTCTGACATTGGTCATTTAAGTTTTGTTTTTTAGTGGTTTGGACTAGATTTAGTTAGCAATTCAGCGCTAACTAAATCTATGTTGCACAGAGATTAAACCCCTCAGTGAAATATAGCCAAACAAAAGCTGATCTCCCATTAGTTTCCTGGCCCTGTTCTGCCCTTGCCTTGCGTCTATTGCTTCTCCATGATAACGTGCACCAATCAAATAATGGGGGGCAGTACGAGATAAGCCAGCTGGCGGTCGCCACCATGTCATAAAAATACAGTATGCACAGAACACACATATGCTGTACTATGTTTATGTACTTGTGGGTGAAAGTTCACGTCTCATTCAATTTCTGTAAATGATATTGAATTGAGCAAGTCATCTTTCCACATCCCACATCTCCTTGCGTTTGTCTTTACTGAACATTTCTTCCTTCTGGAGCAACCTGTGTGGTCCTTGATTGACAATGTGCAGAGGATCTAGAGAGGAAAGTGGTAACGAATGGATCTGGTGACATACATAGAGGTCAGGAATGTTTTTACCACAAGCTGCAATTATTTTATCCACAGGTACATGTACACTTTCACACTAATGAAATATAGTAAAAACTTTTATGAGAAGGCCAGTCATTGCTTTAAAATAAACTCTACCATAACAAGTGGCCTATGACACGAACGGCCTTGGTAAGTTTTTATTTTGAAGTTCTTCACAGAAATATGATGTAAAGACAACGGTCAACTTGATAGTCTTTTCCTCCCAGAACAGCTTCTGGTGTACACAAAAATAACACAGCAGGCGACCGGTCGATGGTTTGAGCAACTCTGTTGTTTTGGTTGCACATGCCAAATATTTATGGTTGTTCAATTGGTGCTAAAATAAAGGTGACAGGTAAAATATAAATCCGTGAGTCAAAGTGGGAATTAAACAAAGTCCTTTTCAAACAATACTGTTATTTTAGGCCAATTGTGCTTTAAAAAAATTGACCAACCGCCTTTGCCCAAAGAGACCCAATGTTCTCTTTTATTTATTTATTTTTTATCTCTTTTTGTGGAATCCAATACTCCAAAGTTGAATCATTTCTCTCCAAATCCTATTGGAGTACATTGAAGAAAAATTGCTTTTCTGATCACGTGTGCTATTTGTTTAATGTGGTTGTAATAAACATCCTCTATATGTAAGACCTGTTTTTCTTCCTTTTGTGACACAAGGTGGTCGTAAAGAGTTTCCATCAGTGGTGATA
Source organism: Hippichthys cyanospilos (assembly GCF_059441005.1). Lineage (NCBI taxonomy): Eukaryota > Metazoa > Chordata > Actinopteri > Syngnathiformes > Syngnathidae > Hippichthys > Hippichthys cyanospilos. Next base: position 15,042,400 of record NC_142376.1, on the reverse strand, counting down.
GAGTAGAAAATGTTTGTTAATCGTCGCAAAAAGTCGCCGTAAGTGACGTTGCAAGTTGTTGTAAACATGACAAGCTCAAAATAGCCGCTACATTCATGGACGCTCACCAATGTTCGCCCCTCAGGGCAATACTAACTTTAAGGTTTATCATTAGCCGACAGGCTGCTTTAACTCACCGTCTAACTCACCACTGCACATGGCCGGGGAATGGCAGTGGAGTTCCTTGAGACAAAGCTTGAAAAATACCAACATGTCAGCCAATCAGATGATGGTGATACCACCCCCCCCCCCCCCCACACACACACAAAAAGAAAAAAACATGAATAAATGAATAAATAATATAATATTGATAAATAACGGCGGAACTAGGCAATTTTGGGGTGAAAGTGGTACAATTGAAGAGGGCCGTAAGAGAGTGAGGGAATAACTCCCTCATTATTTAAGCAGTCGACACCTATGAAAAACATGGGGCAGTGAAGCAATATAAAAGTAAGCAGTCTGGCTTGAATTAGATTATTTTTGCTAATAAGTTAATATAATTGCACTGCACTTTGGGTTCAGAAAAGCAGAGAACAGATAACCAGGGGCCATTCTTAAGAATATCCATGCATGCATATAATGTCTTTGTTTTGTCCATATCTTTCTCCATCGAAAAGAAAAACGTTCACAATGAACAAAAATCAAATGAAAATAAGTGAAGTTCATTGAATTGTATAATAACCCACGCCTAATAAAGTAACATTGAATAAAAATCATAAAAACAAATTTTCTGTCCCCAAAAGATAAATTCATAGAAAATTAGTTTTAAGGACGCAATGCACTAACTTTTTTTTCTTTCTTTCTTTCTTTCTTTTTTTTTTTTAATTCAAATACGCGTCCATGTGAAATATTACAGCAAGAATACTCTAAGATGGATGGCTTCACCTAATGTGCTTTATCTCACTCTGAGTGCATACTTAACATGCACGGACCCAGCAGGAATTAAGCGGATAATAAATTAGGTTCTAATGCTGTTGAGCACGTTCAGCTCCGGTATACATGAATTGTGCTGCCACTCACATCTCGTTTAAATCAGAGGGGGAAGCGAGAATTATTTGCCTTCAAACTGTTATTCTCCTAAAATGAACCAAAAAAAATATGTTGATTCTTTTTTCTATTATGATACAATCATTTTGGTCTTTTCAGTAAGCGCAGTTCTAATCCATTTTATATGAGGTGGTTTGTGCGAATAAACAGCAGCTATAACATACTAGTGGCACTGCATCCCAATGAGCCTGTTACTGCGGCACGACAGGAAATGCATCCCTGCAAAGTGTTGAAACCTCATTTGCATGTGTTCATGTTTAATTCTGGACAGAAGAGGCAGGACTTGATGTGGCCTAATATGATGCCTGACATTGCCTAAGACCCATAATTATTTCCCTGACCTGCCCAACAATCATCTTTCCTACAGTTAATTGCTAACATAAACAAATCCTGTTGCCCAGGTTCATAGTGAGTATTTTGCATGCAGAAAAGCAGACTCACCGCCAAGACTCTGAAAAATTAAAATTCTTTCAAAGTTCTCCACAGCTCATTCCAGCCCAATTTTCAATTGATAAGACTTAATGATTGACACAATTGTCAATGATAACAGTGAGAAATTGGATGAAAAGATTAGGATCTTAGACAATGCAAGCTATGCTTTGAGAAGGAAAAAAAAAGAACCAATAGTTTCTCAATGAATAATTAATTACATTTGAACTTATACTATCAAGCATACTAAGCTACAGATGCCAATGATGCTGACTTTTGAATATTTTGAGGCATAGGCAAAATGTAGGGGTCTTTTCACAAGGCGTTGCCGATATACCGTATTTCTCAGAGTAAAGTCGAGCTCACCTATGTCAACCCAACACAAGACCCCCGCAAGATCCAAATGCAAAAACTAATGTCGCAACAATAAGATGATTTGAAGTTTCAATGCTATATTTTTCGACACTGCTGAATATGAATGCCTCCTTTCATTTCAATGTATGGCTCTCTTGGACCTCCTCTTCATCTCTTCAAACATGCTTGTTACTCTTCCTCGTGTAGTCAAATGATTTGCTAATGATCTTACTTGGGATATTCTCCCAAGCTTTCTGTAAGCAAGTGATGAATAGGTGAGATCAGAGTGTGCCCCCCAACACACACACACAACTACACAGCTTCTAAGATTCATGTGCTGTTCTACCATTTTTGTCTTCAACGGCTTATTTAAGCACATGTCCAAGAGCTGAAAGAGACAAGTCAAGTCTTTTACGTCACATTATGCCTCAAAGTGCGCCGAAAAAAATATCCATGCAGCCTTGTTGTTGAAAACAAAGAGGCAATTAGGCGGCGCTTGACGTAAATTAATTTTCACAATGTTTGTGCGCACTAAAATGAATGCACACCGTATCAAATTTGAGGTATATTTGATCATTTTAAGCCTTGCAAATTGCATCATTTACTAATATAGCATTCAAATGCATGATATTAAAACACAGATATGTGGAAAAAATTGATCTGTTTTCAGTTATGCAGTAATAAGTCTACCCCTCCCCCATATGGGGGGTGAAAACGAGGAGAAAAAGAAACTCGACTTGTACTCGGAGATATACGGTACCTTCATATATCGGCACGGTCGCTTGTTTTGTTCTATGGGTGTTCAACGTTTGGTTTTCCATCCATGAGTGAATATTTAATGAGGCCATTGCAGCTTCTCTACTGCTGTTCATCTGGGCATCCAGTCAGCAGAAAAAAAGGGAAAAAAATCCTTTCCTGGTTCTGCCATCTGTTGGAATCAATAAGGGCTTAAAACCCCCGGACAAAATTCAGGAGAGCCCCAGCTAACCCACTCAACTCTGCAGCTAGAAGTCCTGAATGGCAGGAGCAAGGTTAACTGGCCGAGTTTGGAAAGAAGAATATTATTCCCAGAATGCTAATGCTAATCCTGCAATTAAATTATAGCTCCTAAGCACACAGGCCTTTCCTGGTGCTGCAGCTGCGAAGCCAAACTGTGTGATTTGTTTGTACACAGTCCACACTTGATGGCAAGGCTTTGTAGAAGGATTTGTGGAGTAAATGATACTTCGCTGAAAGACAACAGTATACAGTGTTTGTGTGGTATAACTAGACATTAAAGGCTTTGAGGATCTGTTTGTTGTGCTTGGTCTGAACACGAAGAAGCCTTCAAATGACGGGAATGCGCAATCTTCATAGGATGTTTACACAGTGTGTCCCCTCATGCATGCGCATTAATAATGTGTCAGCAGCACATGGTAAAAGACTGAAGCAGTGGTCTTGTTTTGAGCCCAGCAGGGCACTGCTCATCTAAAAAAAAGGTTGTTTAATCGTTGTTTATTTCTGTGCTTGATTGCTTTTATTGAGCCCCGTTATTCTTGTTAATGAGCCTGTAATGTGAACGCTGATCATGTGAAAGCTGCGGTAGTTTTTGCCACGCAACGTAAGAACGGTTTTTCTGGCCACATACCTTGGCTACACATATTTTTGCTCATTGTATTGGCCCTTTTTATCCCCAAGGTGCAACTCAATGTCTCTTTTAATGTTGTGTTTTTAATGTGATGAAAGTCTAAGACTTGAAATAAGCGGTTTCACACCGCTGTTTGCAACATATATAGATTTTTGTATGTATTTTTTTATTTTGCACCTTATGAAAACACACAGAATTGATAAAATGAGAATCAAACACCCACTGACAGTCTCAAATGTTTTTTTTTTATTTTTTTTATTTTACATTGACTTTGTTATATCCAGTGTTGGTTTTTGCTCACATCTTGTGAATGCATTTCTAACCTTTGACTTACTTTGCCCTTTTTACTGCACAATTTTTGTGACTTGAAACCTTTCTGTTGGGACTTATAGTTTCTTTAGTATTGAGGAATGAACATTGTGTACAGTTGCGTTGGTATCTCTGTTTATCCATCAGAGTATTTCTTTATTGGTCACATTGTCATTTGACAAACGAGCTACATAAATTGACATTTGAGATGAGGGACTCCAAATCATTCAGTGCCATCTTCAAAGGCACGCACTATCTTGTTGAATTAAAAGAAAAAAGAAAAAAAAATCCTTAGCACCGGGGCGCATCATCTGCTAATCTATCATTTTTCATGTGCTTTGATTACAATTTGAACTTTTTGGCCGCTGGGAAATGAAAGTCAAGACCTTAAGATGGCTGCTTTTATATAAATCAAAGAACAGGCATTTCTGAGGAAAACGCATACAACTAAAATGTATATCGCCAACATATGCTCAGTTTCGTCAAAAAAATGTGCATATATATTTAGAACCTTAAGTCCTTAATTTTCCTTCAGTACACAAAATCATGTCTCTAAAGTCACAAAATCTTGGTGCCTGAACAGTCATTGTACAAAAAAGGTAACATGAAACGTGGGCAAATCTTACAAGACCTCAGCATATTTCACTTGAGCTCAGTTGAGCCAAGATTGAAAAGGGTAACCCTGCATGTGTTATGCCCATTTCTCTGGCATTCTTCAACATATCTCAAAAGACGGAGCAGCTTCAGCAAGGGAAGAGAAGAAGAAGAGACACACAGAAAGTCATGCAGTGTGAGGTGAATGAACACTTCCACAAATGCATATGACTGTTATAAACAATGTGTTCTGCACAAGAAGACATGGGCAATCATTCATTGTTTCTCAATAACTAAATCAAATTGAATCTGCTTAAAAAAGACAAGTATCCCATAATGTAATTGACATTTGAAAAAAGAAAAAAAAAGATCTTCGTAAAATGCAAAAAGCGCAAGTATAAGTGAATGCGTACGAGTGAATAATGCACAGTTGTACAAGGTTGGACGTGTTGCAAAGTAGATGTCAAAATTGATTGTAACCCACATTATTCAGTCCACGCATCTACATATCACACTTAACAAGAATATAAGAAACCCTATATTCTGTCTCTCCTCTTTTTTACAATCCAGAAACAGCAACAGTGAAGGATCTAATAAAAGGAAAGCACTGAGCAAAACCATAAACACAAGACTTGCTGTGCTTCCATTTTTCATGATATGAACTCAATGAAGTAAAACTTCCTCTATGTACACAAAGGGCCCATTTCTGTCAAATGTTGTTCACAAATCTGTCTAAATATGCATTAGTGAGCACTTCTACTTTTCCAACATAATCCATCAACCACACAGGTGTCAGGTTAGAACATCACAACTATGCTCAGTGCAAGAACAGGGATATTTTCAACATCACAAAATTGTGTACAAATACATGGTATATGGGCCATTATTATACTGGAACATGAGATATTGGTCATGGATGCACCTTATGTAAATGGGATGTGTTTCACTGCACAAAATAAAACTTTTCTGCAAAATTCTGAAAAGGTTCCCTTTTATGAACTATGTGAAATGCTAATTTTTCACCTATGATTCTCACTTTATTAGGTTGTCTATAACCACAATAAGTTGCAAGCAATAGTGTGTGTGACTAAATGACATTGAATATAAGAACTGCATAAAAAGCAAGTGAAGATGTGACAAAAAACGCAGTACCGTCAATTAAATTGTCCCTGAAACTGTCACTTGTAATGTCCCACTAAACCAAAATTCTTAAGACGGCACTTCTCACAAACTGGTGCTAGTGTTTTTATTTACTCTTTTTCCAGTCCTAAAAAACATAACACTAATGCTGCACTGGTATCTCTGGTAGCAAATGATATTGGTGCATCAGGCAGAATCCTTCTAAATTGTGTAAAAGACAATGTTTTCACCAGCAATGCATCAGTGATCACACTAAGCCTGCAGGTTTTTCCACAACTACATATCTTTAAAGCCAAAGCACGCCAGTGTTTGTTCCTTCTCATTTTTTCTATCTTCGCCTCTCAGCTATGTTCAATGAGCTGATGTTGTGCCCACAATATCTGCATTCTTTCCCCAATAAGCAAGAACATATGAATTGTATTAGTAATGACAAAAGTGTGAATAAAAGTATTAAGAACCTAAATTTTAGGTGGAATGCGTTATTAAATGGTTATGTGTATAATTGTCACCTTGTGTCATTAATTTCAGTTATTGCCTTTGTCAAATAAGTATTTACAGCCGTGACTGGTTAGTTCTTCATTCATCAATTTCTATGCAGTTGCTATGATCATTTGGCTTGCTTTGTTATGCAATTTAAGATTGACCTCTCAGTATTTTAGCTGTAAATTCTCAGTAACACAATGTAACATTGCCTGCTTCTGGGTCCTAACTCTCCTCCGCGTCAACACAACCAGTAGGAGTCCATGAAATTAAAAACACCATACAGAAAGAATAAAAAGAATAGATACAAAAAAGAAACAGATACATTGTAAATCTTGTACTTTTTTTTAGATTAGGATAGTTGTAATCAAATTGTGAAGAATGGAAATCTTTTTTTTTTTTCTTCAAGAATTATACAAAATTATATCATGGAAATATATTAATATGAAAGCCCATTTTCCTCGGACAATTGAGTTTTTCCATTTTCACTCTTTGCGTCATACTTCTTGTCAAACGCATCACTCCATGAAACAGGACAAATTAGATTTTTTCAATAGATGAATGCTTTCTTCATACGTGTTCAATCTAAATCCATCATAATGAGATAATTTGTCAAGGTTTCGTGCCTAAGATTTATCAAAAAAAAAAATACTTCAGGATACAATGACAACTATCTTCATTGCAAAAACGTGTACTTATTTTAATCTAATTAATATAGCACAAAATGACAAGGTTGTGACCTAAGGTTATAACCTCAACGAATGTTATATGAAGAGGTGATAGACAGACAGACAGACAGACAGACAGACAGACAGGCAGGCAGGCAGGCAGGCAGGCAGGCAGGCAGGCAGGCAGGCTGGCTGGCTGGCTGGCAGGCAGGCAGGCAGACAGACAGACAGACAGACAGACAGACAGACAGACATGGCAGTTTTGCTGAATAAAAGAGTACATGGGCGATGGTTCATATTTCGACGTCAAAAAAACGATGCATCTGATGGACACACATTGATTTGAACCTATGAGTCCCTGTCAAAAATGATGCATCTAGGACACAGACATACAGGCTAACAAGAGCATTGATGAAGCTTCACCACACTGATTCTACTAATAAATGAATACCTTGTGGCGGAGGCGAAGAAACCACACGTTGCTGTGCTAGTGGAGATCTTTACTCTTCGCATGCCATCACAAAACTGATACAACAAAGTCCAAAACAGCAAAGACAAAGCCAACAGGTTCAAAGCATCAAAGGATCATAGTGACATGCCTACTGGGTGAGAGACATGGTCCTAGTGTCCGCCACACAGCTCCCCCCCGAACACCCAGAAAGGCATAACGGAAAACCCCACAGGGTATTCACCAGTCTGGCACCCTGAGTCACATTCCGGTCCTGGGCGGTGTATGTGACACCAGGGCCCCAGGTGCGACAGGAGTAAGGGTGAGACGCTCAGCGTGAAAACCATGAGGTAGCGTTGGCAAAGGGATGTTCTGAAGTTCCGCAGGAGCCGGAGTGGCAGTGCTGACCCGCATGCTGGCAGGCACAGTGGCCTCCGAGGGACGGCCGGTCACGGCTGCGTCCCAGACTGTGCCTGGGCATGAACCTGCTGCGGCACCAACACCAACTGACCCGCTCCGATGTATACTCGGACCATACCTGCGGGCATGGTGAATCGGAGGGGCGGCTGAATGATGGTGGCTGGAGGTCTACTGCTGAGGCCGGACGGACATCGGTAGTAGATGAGGCCGCCCGGCTGGAAGATCCCGGTCAACGGCCAGGGACTCTGAAATTGAACTGCACAGCCGTTCTCACCGGCGCCCGTACCAGCCTGTTGTTGGCTGGCTCGATCCCTGGTGCGCCAAGGGACTGGGCGACGGGTGAGAGGACCCTTGTCGGGGTGCTGGCTGGCTGACGTGGTACCAGCTTGCTGCATTACCTGACGTATAGTAGGCTAGTGGAGGAATGTCACGATGTGGGACGTCTGCGGTGATTCCTCGCTGAAACATTCTGACGTCCGGGGTCACCCATGTGGCGAGACTACATCTCCAACAGCCTGACTAAACTTTCTAACGTCTGGGATAATAATATGGCAAGATGACCCATCCGGGGTCACCCATTCTAACGTCGGGGTCACCAATGTGGCGAGGAGAAGAAACCACACGTCGCTGTGCTAGTGGAGATCTTTACTCTTCGCATGCCATCACAAAACTGAACAAAGTCCAAAACAGCAAAGACAAAGCCAACAGGTTCAAAGCATCAAAGGATCATAGTGACATGCCTACTGGGTGAGAGACATGGTCCTAGTGTCCGCCACAACCTAAATAAAAAAATAATTTCCAATTCATCTCTTGGACTATTATGGTGACCTCACTGCATTATTAACTTAACAGAACAGTTTGTACTAAACAAATATTATATTATAGCTACAAATGGTGTCATCAATCCTATCTATTATTTGTTTGAAATTATGATGTAGCAAATTGATAATGTTATTAGATCACAACAGTTCGGGTTTGTTGAGAATATCCATCCATTTTCATTAGCCACTTGAAAAATATACATACCCCCCCAAAAAAAATAATATATATATATATATATATATATATATATATATATATATATATATATATATATATATATAGTTGATGTTTGTTTTCCCTCTAAGTTTCTTCCTGTCTAAACTCCCCACACATGGACAGATGCTTCCAAAGGCATGTCAGCTGGTGAATATCAGGTGAACTGAAATACCCAGATATATGCAGGACATCTTAGAAGTTGACAAAAGGCTTCTTTTGGCACAGTCAATAACATATGTTCTGTAAAGATTCAATGTGTAATATATTTGGTCAGATGCGTATCCAGCCATTTCTGACACCTTCTCAGCCTTGTTTCCATTTGCACACTTTCAATCCTGCACCATTGCATTAGCACAATAAAACAAATACATGAATACATCTTCTAAGACATCATCTTAGGTGAGCATCAGCGGGCGGGCAGGTACGTAAGTATGTGTCAAATGGAAGAGATGCATTAAGGTTTAGAAACACCCTGGGGAAATATAACTTCTGCGGACACGATGGCCGGATGTAATCATAAAAGTAGATTCACTTCTGACAAGATACTTGATGTTGAAAGTATTGGTCACAACCATGCTACTGGAAAATGTATATACTGTACTTACTTGTAATGCCATTATTACCCAATACTGTCAAACCATCATCAGTTTAGAACTCTACAAACTCTTGGTAAAAACTTAATATAATCACTGTGGTGGAAAGGTGTGTTTCAATGTGGTGTTGTTTCATTATTTCTGCACGTACGGAAATAATTATTAACACTGATAACTCACTTCCTCTTAGAATTGTTTTTCAATATCAAATAATTAAAAATCAGAAGGCATGGCTTCTGTATTTTTCCCCATAGCAAGTACACATGCAGTTAGTGCACTTAAACATCTGTCTTTTGCTAGTAAAATAGTACACTTTCAAAAGACAAAAGTCTCTCTTGCCGCTAGGAAACCAGAGACAAGCTGACCAAAATGGAGGAGAAACATTTAAAACCTTAAAAATGCCATCGTGTTTAACAAGTGATGCCACTTATTAAACACTATGGCGTTTCAAAGCAGAGCAAAACTTCTTAGTTGTCACTTTAACCAGCAAATAATATGCAGTTATAGGGCACAAATGAGATTGCATTTTCGAAGATATCTTATCTTCACACCCACCTTATCGTGCATCAGCTTCCACATTGCTCTGCTTTATGCGGCAAACTCTCTCAAACTGTGCAATATGTGACTAATTGCGATGGTTTATCAAGACATAAAAAGCGCCTTGAAGAAAGTTAAGTGCCAGACTGCAATGACCCAGCAACAGTGATCATGTGTCTCTGACATGAAGCTTCTGTTAACACAAACCCTGTAAACACCATTAAAACATCAGGAGCGATAAAACACTTTTATGAAGTAATGAGGCGCCTTTTATGGTTTTTGCACAAAGGGTCCTAAAATGTTTGCTCATCTGCCCTGCATGAGGTCTCACACACAGAAGGAGGTGGCAATATACTGCATAAACCACAACAGATGTGTTGCCATGTTGGGAATGCTGGTTAAACATGACATGACAACAAGAGCATGCAAAATGTGTCACCTGTTAAATCCTTAAGTACAGTTTCATGCACAGATGCAATTGCCAAAACGAAGTATGCCACACTTTTAAAACAGAACCCATTTAGTTTTACTGCTATCCATATACTTTAAAATATGATTATGGTCATGTGTGGGAAAGCGGACCCAAGCGCACACAAAGGAAGAAAGGATTGGTGAGTCATTGGTTCATTTCATGGAAATAGGAGGCAAACAGGTGACCGCGGCTGGCTGGAATACGGAGGCACAGAAGGCAGGAGATAGGTGGAGTGAGCCAAGCTAAGGCAGATTGTCCGTTATGAGGTAGGCAGAAGCGTGGTCAGGGAAGCGAATCAAGTCTTCTTACAGAAGAAACTGGTGTTAGTGAAGTCAGGGGCGGATAAGGTTGAAAGACAAGCAGGAAGACGGCAGGCTTGGTGATAGTTGGGGACAGGCAGGGTCAGGATATGGACAGGAAGAACGGGATGGCAGGCTTGTGGATAGTCAGGGATAGGCAGGGTCAGCATATGGACCGGCAGAACAGGGCGGCAGGCTTGGGGATAGTCAGAAAATAACAAGTATCATTTACTACGATTCAGAATCCCTGTCAGAAACCCTGACAAGGTAAAACTTCAAAAAAAAAAAAATAGTACTTCATAGCGGCAGTTGCTACGAGCTATCCTCTTTTATCCTTGTTATTCAGTTTTTATTGCCATCGCATATCCATCATTATTTATTTACTTATTTATTTATCATGTAGTTATTTAAAGTCAGACAGAAAAAAGGTCCAGCTATGCATTAAACAACTGCAAATATCTGAACAATCCAGGATTTGTATCAGTCTATAGAAGCTGACGTACAGCAAGAAGAAGGATGGTGAAATGACTTTGGCATTTCACTTAATAACAAAAAAGGATCCATCATGTCATTATGTTTACATTACCAAATTAAATAACAAGACTTTCATTTTCCATTCTATTGGTATGTCAATAAAGAAAAGCGTAGCACTTGTTGGCCACATGCTGGTTTTTCTATTTTTTGGGTGGAAAAGTGCACTTTGCTCACAATTCAAAGCTTTATAGACGAAAAAAAAACCTGACACTTTGTGCTATTTGTCATTCTTACAAAATAGACTGAAATAGAACATGACAATTGCTTGCAGATGTATAGATTGAAAAAGGAATCATTTCGCTTCAAGTCATTGAGATTCAAAAATAATTTTGAATCAAAATTTATTCTCTATTCAGCCACAGACCATGAATCAGAATCAAATTGGGAGACAAAGATTTCTACTCCTAATTCATATGCTTTTTATTAAAAAAAAATAGGATAATTCATGTCCCTTATATGTTTTTGAGAAATTTCAAAAATTCCATCCAAGAAAGGTCCAACCAGAAGTTTGACCCAGAGACTCAAACACTGCAAAAGTTGACTATGTATGACTATGATTTAAAGAGCTAAATTATCCATTAAAATACATAATGCTTGTTCTGTTAGGTGTCAATCCGTCAATATTGCTCAGTCCTGCTTTCTTTTTTTAACCAGACTGCAGCTGCCTAATCAGATCAGTCAAAATTGGCCCAATTTCAGTCAGTATATAACATAAATAAATAAATAATAAATAAATGTGGTGGAAATCACTTACACTGTATTTTGGAGGGAGCATTTATCATTGTCAGCAGACATATACAGTGCATATGCCCCCAAGATGTCCCATTTCCCCACCAGTAGTTTGGACAGCACACTCGCTCATTTACGAAGAGCCTGTCAGTTTTGTGCTATTTGCTAATGTAAATGTCCCCTGGATGAGGTGTTTTCAGGCATAGACTTGCTGTGACAGGGGAAAAGAAAGCTAGAAAGAAAGAAAGAAAGAAAGAAAGAAAGAAAGAAAGAAAGAAAGAAAGAAAGAAAGTGTAATAGTGTAATTGATATCAAATTTACCAACTAAAGCAATGGAAAGGTCGCAAATTCAGTGTTTACAACAAATGTCTCATTGTTTGCCAGAATTATGTTTTATCCATTGATGTTTTTAATTAGAATTTCCGCTATCATGGAAACTGTGTGGAAGGGTTAAGTCCACTATTCACAATTAAAGACATTCAATGAAATAACACTGGCCTACAAAAACTGTATAAACACATACTGTGCAAAAATTGTCTGGCCATACAGGTCTAAAATAAATACAAAAGATTGCACGCTGTAAATGTTGTTATTCATGCCTAATATTTCTCATTTAAAAACAGTGCGGTTATTGGTTAAGTGGCAAGTGACAAATGAAATACTGAGAAAACAGCTAAGTCTTTTAATGCTCTGAAGGATCTCAGCGCTAAAAAGAAATTCCATTGTTCAGATCAATTCCTAAGTTATGTGGGAGGGAAATAAAGAGCCCTTCACTGCCACTTCAAATCTTTCTCCTTGAATATTCACAGAGGCCTACCCACTTCTTCCACCCAAATGGCATGATTGGCATGTGTGTGCATATCTCCCTGTCCCCAACCACCAGAAATTTGGTTTTAAAAGTTCACTGCCTGTTTATTGCTCCTCTATTTCAACAATAGCACACCTCACTGTCAGTTTCTATTCTAGTGCAGTGAAATCCTTGGTGAGGTGGATAGGGGAAAGCACTTTCTGCTACTGTACCCACTCATAAAAGTCTGTTATTAGAGGACCCTGCAGTTAAAGCACCAACCCCTATGGAGAAGCAAGTTTCCTTCAGTTTGACTGGCGGAACCCAGATGATGCCACAGGAACACACAATAAAAACAATTTGAGTGTTACGGCCTTGAACAGTTTGTGCTCTTCAGAAAGCAGCCACTTGTGAAACCCTGGATTTTATATGGGCACAAGGTGCCATACTGTGTTCAGGTTTTTAGATTTAAACTAGCACATTCAGCTGACATGAGATGTGAAGGTGGGGATAATTACTAGCCCAACTTCTGAAGGTACACTCTGATGGGACATAACAGCCTGGTGTTTAAAGTGATGTTGACAATAACCATCAAATACCAAAAATAGCCACTTGGGATAGCGAATAAAATACATTTAGGCAATTTCCACACTGATGATGATTTCCACTGACATAACAGGAGCTAATCATGTCTGATAAGCTCTTAAATAAACACTGGCAATAAGACCAATTACTAGCTCCATTGGCGAAGTCACAGTGGGAGAAAATGTAATTACTGTAGGTGTAGTGTATCGTAGAAACAACTTTTACAAATAATTTTGATAGACAATGTGGATGAGCTGTAAACAGAAATGTTCAAATATATTGGTGCAAAAACAATTTTTTCTAAGAGGTCCCTTGTATAGTTAGTGTAACATTATGTAATATGTATTTGTAAATTAAATACTAAACATATTACTGAATAATTCATAAACATAACATTAATACAAAAAATACATTATTAAATAACTTTGTGAATTCTCATTATGTCCAGAACTGATTTCCGAAAGACGGCTTCATGAAAACAAATTATTCTGATCAGATTTCAGTTTCCAATTTCCAACGGCTGCTAGAAGGCTGGAGGGTGTCAGCGCTTTTGCATTCTTTCATGATATTAATTGCTAGGAGTGGACAACATACACCTACACAATTACTGTTACTTAATTTTCAAAGCAAAATTTTGGACCAAAGAAAAAGCCTGGACCAGTGTCAGGATAATTCAACATTGTAACTTGCTAGCAGCTTGTTGACTGGGTAAAAGTTTAATTTGTTTATTTCACAGTGTCAATTACTATGCTGTGCACAATCGAGCATGGAGTTCATCTGTTAATGTTCATCTGATGAGTACAATGCGTTTTTTTTTTTTTTTATATTTGGAGTTAAATGTTGTAATTAGCATTTACATGCATATTTCAAAATACAAATATATATATATATATATATATATATATATATATATATATATATATATATATATATATATATATATATATATATATATATATTTTTTTTTTAATGCCATGTTAACATCCCAAAATCGGGTTAAGATAATATTCACATTTTTAAAAACCTTATTTAGACTGGTGTGCATACGTACTGTAGGCATTTGGATTACCTCCTTTTAATGGGACATTAGTTTATGATCTGTACATGCTCTGTTGTAGGGAATCTGGGCAAGGACACTCACTGCTAGGCATAATGGTCAACTGGCACAAAGGAGCAGAGCCCAAGTCTACAGTGCTCCCCAACCTGTGGCCCACTGTCTGTTTGTGGACCTGTCAGTACAACAACACACATACTGTATATAGTAACCAATTAATAAACAAAACAGTCTGTCGCAGAGTACAGTAATTGCTCAGATTATGTTGTTTGTAAATGAATGCTGACCTATTTGCCTTTTATATTTAACCGCTTTTGGGGTTAGGGTTTGGTTTTTGGGTTAAGGCGATATGTTCTCGCCTTTGTCTTTTCTTTGTGTACTTGCACAGTATATGTTACTGAAAATTGCAAAATAAAATATATAAAAACAAAGAAGTGTGTTGCAAAAAGAAACTTGGAAAACATGCGAGTATGTTAAAAAACTTCTGTGTAAAGCATTTAAAAAATAAAATTTGAGTGCACTGGACAGGCCGAAAGTTTGAACACATCTCATCTTATTTACTTTATGTTTGGATTATAGATTCTTGCTGTAGAAATCACAACAATAAATAGACATGAAGATACATATACTAACTGAAACCATATTTTGTGCAGTAATTTAGTTTCTTCAAAATAGCCACCCTTTGCTGTGACAATCTTGGAATTCTCTCGTTGAGGTTCAAGATGTGGTCATCTGAAATGATTTGTGTTTAACCTGTGTGCCTTAACAAAATTAATTAGTCCAATTTCTTGCTTTACTAATGGGGTTGGGACAATTAATTGTGCTGTGCAAAAGTCGCATAAATACACAGGAAGCAGCCTTACTGGAAAACTGTTAAAAGCCACATTATGTAAAATTATTAAAAGTCATATTACAGCAAGAACTAATCAGTTAACTAAAGAAAAATGAGTGGCCATCATTACTTTAAAAAATGATGAATGAGCTGGTTGTGTCCAAACGTTTGGCCCGTACAGTATGTCATTGTTTGCCCGTCAGAAGGTCTGCCATTTATTGTAAAATGTGTGAATCCGTCTATGTGATATAATAATGGAGAGGTGTGGATTTGTAGGAGAAACGGCGTCAAATATGACAATTTGATTCCAGAGATAGGGTTGAAAATCAGGAGTCTCCTACAGAAATCAGAAGAGTTGGAAAGTAAGTACATGTCTGTATGTATGTACTGCATGGGGACAAAAGTCAGCGAACATACAGTATATAGGAAAGACAGCAGAGTAGCTCACCCGTCACCCAGTGTGCGTGGAACACAAGAAGTATGCGTGCAGTAGAAGAATAACAGGAGGAAACAGATGAGTCCCACGAGAGAAAAATTCCTTCCCTTAGTAGATTCTCAACATCCCAAGAAAGTATCTCTAATTAGTGACAAGGCTGCAGCTGAGGGAGCTGATGAGAAACCGATGTGTGTATTTGGGCAAAAGGAAAAAAAAAAAGACGAAATGTGGCTTGAAAAATAAGAGAGATTATAATGCTGATTTAATATGATGACACTATCAGTCTCTGTCATGTTTTTATTGATTTCTGGCAAATCCCATGTTCACAAATAAACAGTGTGACCATCTGGATGTTTTTATTCCTTACACTGATTTAAAATCTTAGGAAAACCATCAACATGGATACACTATATTTTATATTTATTTGTGTCCACAGCTCATCCTCACAAAACAAAGCTCCCTTGAGACAGAGTTCAATCCAATTGTATGTGCTGATTAAGGGTCTAAAGATTTGAGAGCCTGGGCCCTGCATCATTAATGAAGGACTCATATTATATCCTGTTTACAGGGGGGAAGGGAGGCAGCTCATATTAAGCATTAGCACTTGCCTTGCACTCTTTCCACCTACATACAACACATCCACACACAGGGCTGCATGCCTGGGGCTCAACATTGTGCAGCAGACCTTGGCTGCTGGAGGGAGCAACAATGACTGGAGAAGACTGAATCCATCCCATGAGTAAATTAATACATTTGGTTCAAAGGTGCATCATATTTGTGGATTTGTTAAAGTGTACCTACGTTTGCAAATGTGGGAATGTTGGAGGGCTTTTTAAGACTGAAGGTTGAACTAAATGAATGCAACATCCACATACAATGCTATGTTTAAATAAAGCTCAGAAAGAGCATGAATGAATTAGTCATTTAGAGATGAAAAAAAGAAAAAAAATCACCTCATTTTTGTATTATTTGAAAAATGGAGGATTGCAGTGAGTTTAGGATTTATGCTTTCAGTGGGTATTTTGTGACAATCACCTCTTAACAATGCTATCACGTCACAAAAAATGCTAAATCACTATGGATTATTTCACACTATAGGGTGTGTTACTAAAATGTCACTAAAAAAAACAACTTAAAATGAATTCAGATTCACAAGCGATTGTCAATAGACTGTATTCCTGCCAAGCACACGCTTCTGCTTAGCAGGAGCACACGTTTTGGCTTTTGATGACGTACAGTGAATAGATGAACGATCATACAGCAGAAACATTGCATATTCAGTTTCTATCCACATGTGGAATAGTCCAATATGTGGTATTAAAGAGACAGACTAAATATATCAATATTAAAAACTTTCAATAAACAATATACCCACCAGAGATGCTAGTGCTAGTTGCAGATTGTGTCTATAAACTTGACAAATTGGTCTAGTAATATATACTGTAACTATTTTGAAAGTGCCCAAAACAAAATTTCTGGTTTGATATACCTATATAGTGTTGGTTAGCCTAGCATCATAAACTCCATTATTTCTGTTATAAGTGTACCTAGAAAGTGTTATTTATTCATGGTCTGATACCATCCAGCAATATGAATCCAAAGTTTCATGGACACCATACTCCATAAATAAGCTATACATAGCTGAACCAATGAGAGTATGGTGGGATTTGAGAAGGTGATGAGAAGTGCTTCAATAATCTGATTTTGGTGTGATTACAGTCAAAGCCTGAAATTGAGTTTTGGAAGATTTTGGTAAAATAATATGTACATAGCAACACATTCCAGCTGAAAATTGAACACACACACAAAATGTTAATAATAAATAAAAATGAACCAAGAAACGACTAAGACATATGCTGTGAAATGAGTGTGTAGCTGAAATAGTGCAAGTTGTTTTGCATAAGTACTGCACCCCTACGATCTCTTGAAAACAGCTTGTTTAAAAATGAAAAAAAAAATAATACATAGGACACACACTTTTTAAATAACCAAAGTTCTCGCCAACGTCCTATGTTGGCCTCCATTCATTTAGCCTTTGCTAGCCCTCTGTACAACTCTAACTCTCCCTCCTTGGCCCAGGCCCAGTGGTTGTCAAGCCAAGTGATCTGTGGAGGGACACCCGCTCAGCGTGGTGTTTGGGACAAACACTGCTGCAGCATTTCTTTTGCTCTACCCATCTGTTGGTTTTGGCCCACGCCTCTGGACCGCAGCACAGATCAGGCAAGGCTCAAGCAAACGCGCTTGGACAGCCGCATCACCACTTTACACAGGACTTTTCTGGAAGTACTCTCAGCGGCAATTAAATGTGGGAAAGTAACTCATATTTGAGGCTTTAAACAGTTGGACATGGTTTGAACATGGATCAGGGGTCATTCCCACAATGTTTACAAAGAGCAAGTAATAGTCATAAAAGGTCCCAGTAGAACAATCCTTTGGAAAATTATGACATGAAATGATACATACTGTAAATCGGGCTTAGTCACATGAGAAGGAGAGGATTTTGTTAAAAACATGTAAGGGACCGGAATTGTCCTAAAACTACCAAGTTTGGGTGTTAGTTGTGTGTGTCCATCATACACACACAACTAACACCCAAACTTGGTAGTTTTTAGGACAATTCCTGTCCCTGACATGTTTTTTGACAAAATCCATCTTAAACAACATTAAGTCATTTTAAACTGTGTTAAATAGTGTTTTAAGCACATTATAACCACTGCTGTAGATGGTTATTAGAACAACACAGTGATGTAAAGATGAACTTCTCATCCGGTTTGAGCGGAGGTGATGACTTTCGTCATAGTCGGTCTGCCATTTTTTTTCACACCGAAAATTGTAATTGTTGGTCCATATGCCGGCAATTGCCGGAACCTAGCTCACTTATAGTATGCCGTCAACGCCCCGGCCGACCTACCTCCCAAAATATTTTTAAACTCCATCGTTCTACTGAGACATAAAAATAATCTAACATCTAGAAAATTACCATTACACAGCACTCTCTATAGTTTGGCCTTTAAAAATGTTATAATAGGCATTACTCACTTCAATCATATGAATTTAGTACATGAGCCTAAAAATCAAACTAAACTAAGCCTCTCGGCAGCAAAGTCCTTCAAGTCATCATGTCTGCCAGGGTGCATATATGATCGTGCAGTCAGGACGAGATTGCAATTGAAAGTCCACTAGGAGGCATTACCCTGCTTCATGATTTTTAACCTCTGCGTGACTTTCACCTAGCCATTAAATATGTTGACTGTCACAGTTTCATTAAAAACACTCAACTATGTAAACATGTCATCTGTCACATACACTACAAGGAAAAATGAAGAGTTTGCTGAGCTTTAATTTACTAAATAATGACTTTAAAAAGTCACAAGACCATTACTCAAAAATACATCACAAACAATGACATCCCCAGTAACGTTCTAAAGTTGATGCTGTGAAAGACAAGTAGTGAATTGAACTAAGGCTATTTATATATTCAACTGGTCACAGTTCCCTGCTTGTCAGTGGTGGCGCAGAATGATCACAGTTTATCGTCAATGGAAACGAGCGACACAGCAACCAAACAGACAAAACAGTTGGCTTGCAATTCAGTCAGCAACTAGGATGCATCGGTCTGATGGACATTTGATGGAATGCCTATCCTGACCGCTACAAGGACAGAAGAAACACACCCAACATTTTCAGTGTTCTTAGTGTTTCCGTCACCCGTCAGTCCGTCGGCAAAACGAGTGTCCGTCTGTGACGGATGGACAGACGAGCGGCGCTGACGATCTAATTTGAGGGAAGTGCTAAATTCTCTTGAAACCTCAATATGTATTTGGATTAGATGTGGAGGAAGTATCAGTATTGGGCTAAGATAACTTACATGACCATTGAACTAAAATAAAAATGAATACCACAAGAACAGACACTAAACACTCTAATAATGCATGCTTTCTTAATTTTTTCCCTCCTTTTTAGGTTCCACATTACTTCATCTAGCACATATGCCCAATACAATTTGGTGCGTAAACCAGAAACACTATTAAAGCAATTTGTTGTGGATCCCACTTGGAATCCAGTTAGGAATATCATTTTCACTGCATCAACAATCATTAAATCATAATTATGATGGGGTATTCTAATAGGATTATCACTCGAGAACACAAAAGGAGCAATTACTATACAAATAGTATTTTTTATATTTTTCACATAACAGGAGCAACCTTGGGTAAACGGCATATTTCACTTTGCTGCACTCCCCTAAGCCTGTCTCACATCCTCATAGTCAATGTCAACTAAACATAAAAAAATAAGTATATAATCAAGAGAAACATCACTGGAGTCATATGCGTGTAAGAAAGTAGCAAGCTCAGAGCAATCTGCCTGATGACAGTCTAATTACAACATTCTACTCCAGCAGAAGCGAAACGGTGTGAGCTTTCTCATTTTTTTTTTTCTGCTGAAAATGAATTATCTTAAAAAAAAAATCATACATCCTTGCATGGATTGTATCGGAACAGCCAATACTGAGTTGATAAGAAGCAACAATGAAGCAATGGAAGCGTTAAGCATACATCTGATAATTTTCCATGTATCATACCATGTACCATGTATTATACCATGTAAGATTTGACTGAACCAAATGAGTCCAATGGGGAAAATCACTGACAACATAAAATATATCAAACATCTGGTATACTTAAGACTAGCAAAACATTAATGCACTGGAGAAAATTATATTATTTCTTATTTTTATTCCTTGTAAAGTAGTGCCTTTGAATGATTATGAGCTACTGAATACTGTTTAACAGTGTACACATTCTCCAAAAGAAAAACATTTCAATATGTGCTGTGCTTCACTTTTAAGGACTAATAGGCGTAATGAAGGATCATCCGCGGTTTGGTTGAAAGTCCTTCAAAAATTGGCACCAGATGCTTGAGGGAGGAAAAACAAATCCTGAAATGAGCCTATCTGATTGAGTAGCATCAAGTCAACAGAGTCTGGCCTGCTCAGACACTATGATCAATGTCCACTGTGATAAGGCTAAATTAAAAACAGATGGATAAATAATCAAGAAAAGTCACCTCTTCATTCCAGTGATTTCCTGTCATCTAAAAACAACATTGACTTTTTAATAAAGGAACTCACTTGTTTTCGCAGATTATCCAATGAGCAAAGTTAAAAAAAAAACATGTTGAGACTCCTTATTTATCATAATTTAATTGTTAAATATGCATAGCTAAAGCTAAATACAGTACAACTGTATAGATTGTTTTATTATTGTTATGATGATATTATTATTATTATTATTATTGGTGTTGTTGTTGTTAAAAAAGACGGATTCTGGGGCTTAACTATTTTAAGACCGAAATTGTGATCTCTGACGAAGGGATTTCGAGATCAAAATTGTGTCTCTTTAAAGGTCTCTTTTCCTCCTCACTAATCAGTGGATTGCTACTCTGCACACGTAACACTAACCAGTCCTGAACTGATTTAAAAAAATAAAAATAAATAATAAAGTGATTCATCTACATCGCGTGAACTTTCACAAAAAATCCTAGTCATTCCTTTGCAGCAGTTTGGCAACGCACAAAAGTTCACTAAGCATAATAATCTCTAATGTGTAAAGTTCTGAAAGACCCAAAATACGTGCTTGGGTGTATTTACGTGGTGCAAGAAATTAATAATCCCAGACCTAAATCACATTTAAATTAAAGATTGTAACCTACTAAAATGGATACGTCTTCATTCATATAGTAGGCATAGCCTAAATTACCACTTGAAGACATGCATTTCAAAATCTATTCCTGCATGGCGACACAAACCACCAAACTGGAAACAAAATCTATTCCTGCATGGCGACACAAACCACCAAACTGGAAAAAAATTGTAAGGGATGCTACAAAGGTGTCTATTTAATTGGAAAAACCACAGTGATATGAAGGTGCAGGTGTGTTAGGACATGAGTTCACACTCAGCAAACTTTGGCCATGGGCATGGTTTGTCTGTGCGATGTAGCAGCAATACTTCAGAATGGATTAGAACAATATGATCCAACACTGCAGAATAACTTCGAGACATGTTGTGCTTGACAGTGTGGTTTCACAGCCAGAAAAAGGCTGAAAATAGGTATGTTTTCGGAGTGTTCCTCTTGATAAAGCAAAGTACATGCCCTCTGCCCATGTGGTACTTGCTTGAGATAAGCACACACACAAAAAAAAAGAAAAATGAAAGCGAGAGAAAGAAAAAGAGAGAGAGACTGACATTTTTAAAAC
The DNA here is from genome assembly GCF_059441005.1 of Hippichthys cyanospilos. NCBI lineage: Eukaryota > Metazoa > Chordata > Actinopteri > Syngnathiformes > Syngnathidae > Hippichthys > Hippichthys cyanospilos. The sequence continues at coordinate 15,020,688 of NC_142376.1, read as the reverse complement.
GAACACTATTTCCACCTTTAGAAATAACTACTGAAGTTTCTGATCCTAAGTTTTATCATTTTAAGTTATACATATGTGGTATTACTTGGTAAAACAGATGAGCCGTAGGAACAGATGTAAATGCATCAAGCGACAGTTAACAGACAATCTATTTTAAAGTTGTGCCTTTGTAACACAGTATGGTAACCATTAACAGCTGCTGTTAATTTGCATTCACTTGATGGCAGTTTGTACTAAAACAGACGCAGTGTGCAAACTACTTGTGCTTGAATAATCTCTTGTTGGAGGTTTGGACTGTTGCAAATTCACTCTGTTGCATTTAAAGAGAGTTCAATTGGGATGTGGAAACATGGAGGAAACGGTAATAATTGTCAGTGTTATGTTTCAAAACATGGCACATGCTTTAGTTTGATGGGGCAAAATAAATTTTTCATGACCTTGCAGGGAGCAGCTCTAGAGATGCTAGCCCTTTCCTTGGAGAGATAGTGAATCGCCAGAGGTAATTAACAGCAGCGGAGGTGCTGGCGGGCCGCATGACATCCTGCACAAGATAGTATGCAGCCCCTCTCTGCCTGCTTCTTAATTAGTGGCCCTAAACTAATCATTGTCTCTTCCTTTCTTCTCAACTATCAGTCTTTGAGTGTGATGCAATTGTACAATAGAACAGGGAAGACTAAAATCAGGAACCGGAACATACATTTTCCATTGGTTTGTCAGGAGCAACCAACCAATGGAAACGTAAAGCACAAAAATTGTGCTGAAAATACCTTGAATGTTGGCATTCTCAATGTGATTCATCTGTGAACACTTCTCTTTCAAGGTTGACCTCACCTAAAACAATTGTCACAATTTCTTTACAAAGCAAACAATCATCACATATCAACAAAGCTATATATATATATATACTGTGTATATATGTATATATGAATGGATTATCCATCCATTCATATTCATAATTTACTGAGAAAATGCAAACATTATCCTGAAGATGCAAATGCAGTGGTGGTACCAACCACTTTAGTAATATGCATTATTACTGTTAGAAAAGTACAACATTCTGCAACAAACACACATTACAAACAACACTTTCAGTCTGCTTCAATACCAGCTGGAAGCATGACCCTTTATTCCAGGACAAGCTAAATTATGTATAGGCACTCCGTGCTCACCCCTTGACACACAGTTGAAACTTGCACGAGGTTTTCAAAATCCAATTTGGATTTTCGTTCAGCATCCAAGTGGCACTCGGCAATAGTAGAGTTTGAGTAAATGTAAAATAGTCATCATTGCATATTATATAATTTCCTTAATAAGCATGGCATCATCCAAGAGTCATGAGAAGAATGTGCAGTGAGTGCTACATGCTAATACATGTGCTAACGCTAAATACTACTACTACTTCTACACCACTGAATTTAAGCCATCTATATTCTCTTTCATCCAAACACACTTACATGTATTGGTGCACTGCAGAAAATTGCACCCCTGTTTGAACGAGACAAAATGCTTATCAGCCAGAATATGTGGCTCTTTGTAAATACAGCTAAACCGTTGAGGTTAAAAATGCGTGACGGGATTCCTGGGAAGTTGACAGAAGGAACTAGAGAATATGAAGCATGATGAATACAGTACTTTGTCAGACTGTCATTGCATTCTTGTCATGCATTGTACACACAGTGTTGTTGAAGTAATTAATTGTTGTGTTTGCATCAGAACGTCTTATCAAAACCATACACAGAATTGATGAGAGAGCCAGATGCTACAATTGGAAAAATGAGTCGTGTCAATCAAATATAAAATGCGGGATTCATAACTTCAACTTAAGCTATTTGGAAAAATGAAGGTCTTCATTCTCGTGAAGGGTAGGGTGTGCTATATTAGCATCAATGTGCACAGTATTGTCATCCTCACAGCAAGAACAGTGACGGTTCACAAAGCTAAGGCGATGCAATCGGCGAAATACTTAGTGCAGTAAGCTAGTTTTATGAAGCACTCCAATCCTTTCAGTATGTTAATGAAGGTGCAGCAGCAGACGGCCAAGTTGGGAAGGCTGGGAAGCTGCTTCCCCTTGGGAACTTACATCCTTCTACCAGGACATGTGGAGGGGCCTCTTTGCAAGCTCCAGTGGGTGACAGAAAGATCACAGTGACCTCCTCTGGGAGTTGGAGTCCCACTGACAAAACTCCTGAAGCCAAAATAGATTCTTCAATCAGCATCTGCAGCGGACTGAAGGCATGTCATTACTATCGCCAGTCTTGTATTTTTCTCAAAAGAAAACCACATCAAAAGTGCATCTTGTATGTGCCTTGCAGGAAATGTCTGATGAAATGTACCTCTAATAGGCAGATTCTGACTGCCGATTGATACTGACCTTTCCCACATGGATTTTGATTAAAGAAAAAAAGAAATGCTAAACAAAAACATGTGTGGTCAGACCGTCAAGTTAATGTAGTCTACACTATTGATAATTGCATAGTGTCGCCTCCCTTGAACGAGAACCATTTTTTTTTCAGCCATAGACTATACAGTGGAACGTTCAAAGTTTAATGCCTTCAAAATCTTTGTATCTGATGTCAACATTTTTTTTTTTTGGGAGGGTGGGGTGCTGTTATTTACAAAATTCTGAATTGTGGGCTTGTGCTTAAGTCAAAATGTCATTGGCCTCTTGAACAATGTTCAAGAAGTCATTGATCTTATGAAGAAATAGAAATACTGGGGGAGAGACAGTGGAAGACTGCCTGTTATCTGGGCACTCCAATTTCCCCACATCTTCCAAAAACATGTATGGTAGGTATATTGAACACCCTGCATTGCTTTTAGGTTTGATTGTGGGTGTGACACTTGAAAATTAGTTGCAGAACCGTGTACGCACCATCCAGTTGCACATGGCGACATATCTTAACATAGAACCTTCGTGTTTTGAAAGTGGAACTTCAATCATGGCCACCGCCACTTGACCGAGGATGATTGTCAGAACTGTGCAGAAACTTAATGAAGACATTCATGCAAATGTATACAAAGTCCAACATTTGAGTCCTTTGTTTATTTGTGCAGAGGCAAACATCCTAAGAGTTCATTTTGATGTGCGGAGTTTCCGTTACATATGAAACATGGCGGTCAAAACAGGCATGCAATGAACCAAGTGCTCTATCTCACATATTCAGCAACATCTCTCTCTATGCTAATGTCTTCTCAGTGGGAAGGAGCAAGGAGGAAGTGATGCCAGATAATTACCAAGGCACACCAGGGACAGGTGGTGCCCTAACTGAGGTGATTTAGCATTTTGAAATCCTCATTCTCATTAAGCCCTTGCTATGGCTCAGTCAGGAGGCAAAGTTTGAGATGCCCAGCAGTAAATTGTTGCAAAAAGATTCATGTAATGGGAGTCCTACAAACCTTCAAAACATCTCAATGGTTATGGTCATTGCAAAGATTCACACACAGGCCATCTGTTTACCAGCAGTCAAGGTCGGCATGCAGGTTATCAGTAGTTTCAGATGGCAGGCTCATTTACAAGGACACTACGTGCGACGTTTTAAAAGATCATTCATTAACCACACCATAAAAAAAAGGGAACACGTTAAACGTCTCTAAATTACTCTAGGGTAAAGCACTATTCGAGTGACAAAGCTCTTTGAAAACTCAGGCGCATAATAGAAACACTTGTGTTCATATGGACTCAATTTTGTCCTGCTCAAGTTAACCCAGGTTGAAACAACATTACCATGATTCATGACCCTCATCCGATGCCTAAATTAACCACTAATTGTCTGCTTATCACCGGAGCAATGTGGAAACAATGGATGGAGATGGAAATAAAATGCACAAACACCCACTTTGGGTTCAGGTTAAAGATTCTCCAATGACTTCCTATGATCCAAATTACCATCCTATTGAGTTATACATGTTTAGCTCAATTAAAATGCTTTGTAGTGGAAGACAAAATGGCCTGTCAAAGGCGGAGAGCACTTTAGTGCCAGCTACAAACGAATGGATTTCACACCCCACCTGTGGGGATATGAGGAGAGGTGTGAATGGGTACTGAAGAACAGCCACGGGACAGGCATCGGCAATTATAACTGCAAGACAATTACACGGAACTCCACGGGGAAGCTCTTCTGCGTCAGGTATGCACTATTGACACCATGTGGCATTCCATTTGGACTACTATCAAAATGCTATTTTGGAAGATCCTAGACCAGCAGAGAAAGACTGTAGCTGTGTTTCCTTTACAGTTTTTACCGTTCCTTTAATGTAAAAGTGACATTTCTACAATTTCAATCAAGTGCAAATTTGACTTTTAGGTGTTTCAATTGGTGGGTTTTTTACTTATTTATTTATTTTTGCCTCTGAGGTACCAGTTAGTTGACAACACGTAGCTGGCCACTGAGCAAGTCAATATGTTGAACTGAACCAGAAGAGCGGGCGACAAGGGATGGAAAAATCAAAACACATGAGTTCCTCTTCGTTAGCTTCAAATCTGAGTTCTGGTTGACCGGACAAACAGGAAGCTAAGGAGGGAGGTGCACACATCAAGTACACACGCGTGCATACTGACAGACATAAATACAGGTCTATAACGGCCAAAACCCTCCTAAAAAGGTGTTGAGAGGAATACTATTTTTTTTCTTACTTCATTTTGAACCGCTGTGAATGCAAAGATAAGAGGAAAACTAGGCATATGACTTCACACAGACATGACTGGGCGGGGCCACTTGACGAGTGGAAATGCAAAGAAAAAAAAGGTTTCTATTACACTATTGCAAAAATATTTCTATTTCAACATGTCTTGAAAACCACCTCAAGAATGTGAACAGACATGTTTGCGAGAGTTGTGTTTTTCATACTTTGTTTTGTTTCCAGTACCAATTTACTTTTACTTTTAGCTCAAATCTAAGAGTACAATGTTCCCTTGCTACTTCGCACCTCCACTCTCGTGCCCTCATGCATCACATTTTTTTTTTTTAAATATTGCGGAGCGACGTGCTGTGAAGGTGCTGTGAAGGTTCCCTGTATGCCAGACAGATGACTAAACTATAAATCCACTAGCCACGGGTACTCCTCGAACGTTCAAGGACTGCAGTACACATATGTACTTAACATTTAAATGATCAAATATTATACATTACAGTAACTGTACTGTTGTCTCTTCCCGTTCCCATCCATTTGGCTGACGGACAGCCACAGGTTTATTAGCGGCGCCCGGCAGTCTATTTAGAGTGAAGCTTATGGCTGACCAAACATGATAACAATCAGAGTTTACACTTGAAATTCTAATTTATTACAAAAGAAATCTAGGTAAAAGATTCACGACACTCTGCTACTGAGCTGTTCTCCTCTCTTCCTTCGCTTCTTGCAGCATGTGTGTTCAATGAGGGAGACAGGCACTACTTTCTTGGACTACCTAACAAGCGGAAGTTAGGGCGGGGGTAGATTACAACTCATGCCTTCATTGGTCGATGGTTGCACGGGGAGACAATCACATGTCTTGTAGGAGTGCCCGTCACCCTGATGAAACTGACACATGCTTGTTAGGTACACCAAGGGGGGAGTGCCCCTCTCCCTCATAAAAGTCAGATGCTACTAGAAGCGAAGAGAGAGAGATGAACAGTGCAGGAGCACAGCATTGTAAATCTCTTACCTAGATTTCTTGCGTAATAAATTGGAATTTCAAGTGTTAACTCTGATTGTTATCATGTATGGTCAGCTACAAGCATCACTGTAATTAGATTTTCAGGTACTGCTAATATAACTGCGCCTCTTAATGAGACGACAGCCACAGGGTTAGAAACGGGGACAACAGTTCAGTACTGTATAAGGTTTAATAATTTAAAACTTAAGTAAATGTTCACTGCAGTAATATTTATCTTATATATGTAAAGTATAAATACTTTTCACAGTTAAAAAAACTCAGCTACCTACATACACATGCATGAAAATTCCTTTGGGGATGACACTACTTTGTTTTTCACTTATCAAGGGGGGTTCAGGTCCCCATTAACAGCCAAAAACGAGGGATCACTGTAGGAGCTAGACCAAGCTCAATGTGGCCTTTTGTACAGGGGGTGGCAGAGCAAAAAAAGAGGTGGCTTTGGTCACCACATTTAGTTCTGCCCCTGACCAAATGTGGCCTAGTAACATGAGTCCATGTGCACCCTGTTAACAGGCATGCCAGCCCAAATACGTCTTTGCTTATCATCATCTTGAATGTTAAATTCTTGAGACAGTAATGAAATTACAAAATAAAAAGACAATCTCAGTGCGACATTGAAACATTAAATTGCCAAAAGACTCATCAAAAAAATCTAAATAAATAAAATAACATATTGTGGAATATCAAGTGACATAATGAAATGGAAGAAAGGGAAAATATGTCGGAAGAAGTGAGGAGTGATGTGCTGGGCAGCGTAAAAAAATGTTGTGACATGGTAACAGAATGAATGAATTTAGGCTGTCAAGAAATGAAGGTACTGTCAGTTAAGATGGTTAAAAGCCAAGGAACACTCAAAAAATCTTGACACTAAGACACTGTCATGCTGTCACTAGGACTATAAGTGACAGTGATGTGAAACAAAACATCCTTGCATGCTCTAGCTTGTTATCAACTCCAAAGTGAATGCCGGTGGGAGGGGGGCATTAAACCAACCACATCAATAAAACCAAAAAATACATAATTTGGGTCATTTGGATTAGAGGTGATATGTTACCAAAAAAGCACGAGAAGCATCTTTGTTTCACTTACATCTTGAGTATTTTTCTTTTTTTTTTTAATATCAGTGGTATGAATATATTTTTATAAAGATCTATCGCCTTACCCAGCCACTGGAACCAGCATTTTAATGTTCATAGAGCTTCATTATATATTGAACAAGCAATTTAGGCGACACTCCAAGGCCTCGCTCATCATTAGTATGGTTGCCTCTTTGTATCCTGGTTTCAGGAGAATACTCCATAGTGACAATTTAAAGTTTCAAGGATTGTCTGTGATTTTTTTTTTTTTTTCCTGAGCGGAAAGATCAGCAACAAAACTATGGATGAGCACCCGGTAGAGTTAAGAGCACAGAAAGCGCAAACTCATCTTCTATATGATAAAACAAAGTTGTGATTTGAACAAAATGATGAGGCAGAAGTCATTCACTATATATATATATATATATATATATATATATATATATATATATATATATATATATATATATATATATATATATATATGAAAAACAAGGTAAGAGCTTGCGGGTGGACCACTTAGTGATAATCATTCACTCACAGGAAAGGCTTCATGCCTATTTGCTGAATTGACCTCGTGAAGTAAGAAACAACTGCGCTCTGTGCAAAGGCCAAGCCGGCCAAGTCATATGTTGTTCCTTTTTTCTGGTAATTGCTCAGTTTGAGTCCTCTCGCCCTCCTCCTCGCTAGGATTATTGCTGAACATAGACTCAATCCCATTTTCTGCCCACGTGGTTAGTTGCAAATTGGTTAGCCCAATTGCAAATGGAATTAGCCTGATCTCCAATCGTGTACACAGCTTTCTCCACCTGAATAAATCATTTGTTAGGACTAAATTGTACCCCTACGCCCAGTGAAGCACTTAGCACAGAGGACACTTACAGCATTTACCTTTAATCGGGTTCCTGTGGAGGAAAAAAAAAAAAAAAGTCAAATTGCGAACAATCAAAATAAGTTGTTCAATTGGTGATGGATTCCAACTGATGTTCAGAGAAGCAGATTAGCACAATTTGAACATTACATTGTGCCCTACTTAAATATTTATTTTACATCTCTATTACCATTAGCAATAATGTTTATGACACTGCTGTGGTAAAACGTCAGAGTTGACGCAACGTATTGAACTTTGTATATGTGTGTTTTTTTTGTTTTATTTTCTTTTATTTTTTTAAGTGTGGCCTCTCAGTGCATAAATGTTGGATCTAAATTAATTTGGTTTATTTTAGCAGGTTTAAAGAACGCTAGCTAGTCACACAGTGACTCAGGTAAAAAAAACAAAACAAACAGGAAGATAATGTAACATCATCAATTTTATATCTGATGTCACCTAAAGAATTACATGACAAACGATGACACAGAACGTTGCCTCTGAAAAGTATTTGCGTATTTGCAATGTCATTACTATATCACCAAATTCAAATATGAAATGATTCTAAAATCATTTGAGCACTTTTGACACATCCAAAGAGTCCAGCGTTAATGGAAATATAGTTCTATAATTAATTAATTAATCAACAATTTCAAAAGAAGTTTTGGGTGCTACTAACACAATTGAACAAAAAAAGGTATGGAGGTATGAAAGACATGGAAACACCAGCAGCACGAAACCTATTTACATTACATTGCTTTTAGTCTAGTTATTGCAAACTATAAAAGGGTTTTATACACAGTGTGGGCTGTTAACTCCTTGATTTGACTTAATGCATCAGGAGGAAAATGGAACCTTGCTGAAAACTACAGTTTAAATGATCTATTATTGAAACCAAAAATGTGGTTGATGTGGTGATTTATTTTCATTAGGAGCACAGTAAATTGCATGCAAAACCAGGGCTGCCATGCGGTGCAAATGTTCAATGGCATCATGTTCAATATGACGGACAAAATATAAAAAAATACAATACAATACAAAATACAAAATATAAAATATAAAATATAAAATATAAAAATAACATTTTAGATCGAGCCGATCAGAATTAGCTACAACTGTATATTTTTAAAGTGGTTGATACACTTTGATACAACTGTGTTGTGACCAATGGTGATTGGTTGTCAGAATGTCAAGCAGTCATTATGTTAAATTGTCTTCCTATATTCATTCAAGATGTAGGTTTTTTGTTTTTTTGATTTTATATATCAAGACTTATAGTTTTCCACCTTGTCCTGTCTGATTGTGAATCTAATTTCTGCTCCTCCAGGTGGCACGTTGCATATTATGAGATTAATCTCGTGCTGTGACCAGTCGAGATAACTGGATGCTCACTACCAGCTCATACTAACTGAGCAGAGAAAGAAACATTGTCAGAGAAACCACTAATGCTGGTCATCAAACTGTTGCTCTCAGGTTGGCACTACATAGCTCAAAAAAGCCGGGCAGACTCAGAGACCGCTTTTCCCTGGAGCTATTAACACTCTGAATAACAACAAAAAAGAACACTCTAAAAATAGCAATTGTACTCTGTGAAAAAATCACTTTTTCTTATATAATAATTATTGTATTTACTGCTCATATTTATTTGATTTGCACCTAATCTAATGCCCAAGGCCACTACATCGATAACCCAAGAACACTACATAGATAGCATATATTCCTATATCATTATTTGAATAAAGCTTGTATTCAAATGAAGTTCACGTGACTTTCATGTCTCTCACAGTAGGAAAAGTACAATCCTGATTTTCCATTGACACTAGATCAGTGCATGGACAGATCACTCAATCATGTTGCATTCATCTTTTTCACTTAATGCCATTTTAGCTTCCCCCAAGACTAGAACAGGTTGCAGAGATGCACTATATCCACCTTGATGTTCCTTTGGCACAAAAGCAGTTGCTCTCTATCAGTCACACATATGTTGTTCGCAATGACGTCTTTGTAATGCTTCTTGGCGCTAAGTGCTGCGGTCAGCAATCTCCCACTGGGAAAACCACAGGGGTCGATCATTTCCTCTTCCTGCTAGGCTGAGCCAGAGGTAAGTGGGCTGTACAAATTAGTGCATGAATAGAAAACATGACCGCAGCAGAGACAAACAGACAATAGTCTATCCCTCATCTGCTTTGTTCAACATGATGCAAGCAAGAACAATATGCAGAGTGAAACTTTAACTTTCACCTGCTGGTCTCTTTCTTTGCCTTTTCTGAAAATGTGATGCCTTTTCATGCGCCTTTCAAGACAGCACCGTGTAAAATTAGACTCGACATGTAGACGGATGGACTCATAAAAATGGGGAAATGTCCTGCGAAGTGATGCAAGACCACATGAAGGATAATGTTGTACAGTTGGTGACTTGATGGGAGGTCTACGAAGGCTGGCCAAATGTCTCAACTGTGATGTGATTGATACAAAAGAAGAAAGTGATAGGCCTGTGAGAGATGGAAGGATGATCATCAGCTCAATGAGCCACTAATTGCTTCTCAGTTCCAGAAGCTTCTCAAATACCACAACCTCATCTAAGGTTGATTTCGACTAAAATGTAAAACTTCAAGAAACCGTGTGATTCTGGTGCTTTTACTTCCTATTATCTATGGGGATAAAGCTAGTGCCTGGCATGTCATTTCAGCTTCAAAATGACTGTCTGCGCTAATGCAATTAAATGTAAGGTTGTCTGGATAATCAGAAAATCACATTCAAAAATACTATGCCACGGCATGCTGCTGTAAAATGGAGCGAGAGAGAGGGAGGGAAATTGAAAACAAGCCAGATTAGAAGCATATTTCTGATGTGATTCAAGCGTGACAACTTAAAAGAATGTCTTCTTTGGTAGATATTTAGCATCTGATTGACAGTATAAAAGAAAATCGACAAATTAAGTGCTTGAAACGTCTGGAGCAAATATGAAGATATTACATACTGGCCACATAAGGCAATGATAATGTTGGTATAATGATCATTCATTCATTTTTAAAACCAACATACACCTTATATTATTATTTAAAAATTAGGTAATATTATTATATTACTCCATTTACGTATGCGGACAAAAGTTATTTGCACACTATAATACGGTGAAAACGTTGATAACACCAGTGCTACAGTTCATGTAGTGTCCTGATATAACTATATTGCTCAGTTTGGAAATATACTTGTGCATGCCGATTTACAAGACGCTTGCATTTCACACAGAGTAATCCTCCCTTGTTTAGGGATGCGACAGTCAAAGTTCCTCTGAACGCCTGAAAAAAATGAAGAAGCACTGTCCTCTGACGATTTAAAATGCCAATGAAGATCATTAGCGCTCATATTTCATGGGAAACAAATTAACTCCAAACATCAGTTGTGTCTTTGAGCATCTCAATGAAGAGACATCAGCACAAATCAAGGCGAGATTGATGGATTCAGCATGGTGTACAATTGATTCATTGAAAAACTACTTAATGGACATTCGCCCAGGCATCACAGAAAGTGTCAGGCAGATGTGCTTGTCCATTGACAAAGGGAAAAATAGGAGGCAGGTGGACACCGAAATGCATTGATTTATTGATCCCACTTCAAGATAAGGGGCGGGAGAATGATGCGCTGAATGTTTATGCTGGGAGGGCCGGAATGCTTTTGTATTGGATAGGGTAAGCAATTTTAAAGCAAGCGCAGTAGTGGAGGCTTAAAATTCAATTTGTGGACTCTTCTACTAGAGCCACAATACTATTCTTAAATGACTAACCAGAGATATTCATGAAGTCACACTTTGGCGTTCGGTGCAAGTGTTCATTATGTGAAAGGCAAACTTGAATTAATGACCTGACTTTTTTTCCCTCCTTTTTGTTAAAGGAGCATCTTGTTGTTGTTCCTCAGTTAGACTTTTAAAGGCCAGGAGAGGTATCTTCTGCTCTCTCGACAGTAAACTCTGCCCCAGTTTACTCATCCGGTAGGCAATCACTTTCCATAAAATATTCTTTTTAATCATTAAATCACAGAAAAATATAGGAGGTAAGGAAAATTAACAAAACAAATAATAATAAGGAAACAGGAATGTGACCTTGAGAATTCAAAAACTTAAAATTCCACAAATTCCATCTTTTTGTCATGACCCTTTCAAAAATCTCATTTACATCACATTTAATGTCAACTGTAAAACATTGTGGGAAGCAATCTTTGTAGTTAAATTTGAACAGCATGCATTTTGCATTACTCATTATCTCGGCTTGTTGAGTCCATTTTGAAGACTCACTTTGATACTTTCTTGCTTGCAAAAGGATTTTGAGGTCAAGGTGAAAGATGGAGCTCCACCACATTAAATATTATTTACTTGTTGGGAAGTGCAACAGCCCTTGACACAACTATAATGAGAGCTTTTAGATCACACACATCCTGCTGTCATCATAATGCTACATTAATCATTATGACCCAACCAAGCTGTCCTCAAATTTTTTGAATTGATCCCCCTCCTTCAGTAATCCTTGGAAGGGTCACATTCACTTGCTGTAAGTCATTTCACCACCTAAACAGACAAGAGACCTTTCTCAACCTGATTCACATTGCTGCCATATGTATTCTTTGTTCCACACATTTGCAAAGACATATCTATATCTAATTTTCTGTGATGTGCCCTTTCTCTTTGTGTGTGCCTGAGCTATCCAAAGGTCATATGGTGCAAGGCAAAGGAAGCACGAGGAATTTGTCAATAGGAATCAATTAAATATAATCTTCCGAGTACGAGTCTCTGAGACTAAACGGATAGCGTTTAAAATCATTGGAAGACATGTACAGTGTCTGACAGACCGTTTTGTATAGTTATGTGAGTAAATGATCATTTTCACATCCATTTTCCATCTATCTGTAACATACATATAATATGAAAAAAATAATTTTATATGTGAAAGAACAACACTCTAAACAGTTTTGCAAGCCGAATCCGAAATGATTAATCTAAAAGTGCATTTTTGAGAGAGGGCATTACAGTTACTTTCCTACTCTAAAATAACATTCAAAAACAATACACTGTCTCCAATTTACAGTAACTGTTGATTATAAAACATCATCCCTGTCATTAAATCTAAATGACCACTAGGTATAATTGTGTTTTATATAGCAATAACATATTCTGTAGAAACCATTTTTTCCCAACGGATCTGCAAAGTCTAAATCTAATGTAACTATATGGAATGACATAAACCTCTATCATCAGTATCAATAATAGTTTGAGGGCTGTAATTATAAAATACCAAAACATGCACTTGATTTGGACGTACGTAATTGGTTAAGAAATCACAAGCTAGAGTGACTCCTTATCGTCCTGAAATGCTAAACATTCCTGCACCAAGAGGAAAAAAATAAAATCCAAAACAGGAGTTTTAAAAGGAAAAGCTTCTTGCAAGTATAAGAAATATTTTTTAGTTTTAATTTGCCCTTTTAAAATAATTAATGAAAAAAATGTATTAAACAATGATCCAGAGCAATGAATTAAGTCTGAAGACAGCTGCTTGTTGGAACCCTCAAGTGGCTTGCAAAGCCCCTTACCATGTTATTGTTATTCTAAACGACTGTCCGTCATAGCACAACGTCAGGAGTAAAGCTAAGATTTTGTAGATTCATTTATAACGTTTCAGACAACAAATCAATAAACAAGAGCCTGAACAAGAGGCGAGATGCTGTGTCATTAAATATGGCTGTCATTCTGTCTCTCCACAAAATGAGTCTGGATAACAAGCTTTTTCACTAGCAGTGACCAAACTTTTGCACCATTTAGTCTTGTACCACTCAACAAGGCATGAATTGCAATGAGGTATTTGCGGCATAGGAAATTGATATAGTGATTGATATGAGTGAAGAAGGTAGAATTATGTTGATTTAGTTGATGCAATGGATGTGGTAGGATGACGAGCTGGATTCCACGATTAATCATTTGGACAACCGTGTATAACAATCTCTCGCAATATGCACCTTCACATGTACTGTACGCTTAGGACAGACACATATACAGTAAATATCAAGAAAGGTAGTGGTCAGTCTCCTGGCTAGAGCTCAAATGTGTGGAGTCCACACATACAAGTTGCTGCTGCCAAAGGTGTTGTCTTCAGCGCTATCGGGCATTAACCTCTCATCTTCACAATGACTCCAGTGTCATCCAGCCTTGCTAGACAGTGACACGGATATTATTTACCTTGACTCAGAGACGTACAAAGTACTGTCAATTTGTTGGTGTTGTTTTTTATATATACATGTACAGTGGGCCCCCGGGTTACGAACTTAATCCGTTCAGCGGCTACGCTCGTATCTCGAATTGCTCGTATGGCGGGCAATCCAAACCCATGTTAATTCGTGAATGCGTGCAACGCGCGCCGAAGCCTTAGGTAAAGTCGACACACTGTATACATATATTAAAATTGAGTGACATAATCTGCTGTACACTTACATTATATAAAAAATACAATGGATAAATAGCTTTTACCTTTGAAACGACGAGACTTGAGCAGGGTGTAAGCAGAGGGGGGTAGAGTCTAGCGCTCAAAGTTAACACGGCGATTGATATGATATTGGTCTTACAGTGTTACAGTAACTCTTTCAGTCAGGGTGCAAATCACGCAGATACTAAAACATCATCCTCTTATTTCTTTCTTTACCGCTGCTAGTAATTTTAGAAGCTATGTCTAACAGATAAAGTTTGCAAAGTCTTCACAACATTCTGTTTTTCACTAATTTTCTCTCCCTCCTTCCATCCTGTCCCATCAAGCTAGATAAAGGCGTTCGGCCAATAGCATATCGGCATTTCTGTGATTGACGTGTGACGCCGGCCAATAGCATCTCCGTGAGTGAGACCGGGTGACCTTAATCGACCAATAGCATATTCGCATCTCCGTGACTGACTGATAATTATTCGCACTTTTTTTTTTAAACGGTTGGAATGTATTGACAATTAATTTAAAAAAAACACACATTTAAACCAATGACAATTCTTTGTCCTGCAATCGGCACATTTAATTTCATGTCAGCTGTTTTTCCCTTTAGCTGTACAAACACTACACTTAAATGGTAATATATTTAGACACCGTGAGTGAGACAGTCAGTGTGACGTTGTAAGACCAATAGCGTTCACGTTACTTCCATAAGTATCTGCTGATGATTGTTGATGTCGCTACTGTTGATTTAGTTGACGCAATTAAACGAGATCATTTCCACATACTCAATGGCCGGCATATCGAATTGCTCGTAAGGCGAGAGGTTTGTTCGTAAGCGGAGGACAAAAATCTCCCTGATCCACGCTCGTAAGGCGAATTGTTCGTAAATCAGGGTGCTCGTAAGGCGGGGGCCGACTGTACTTCTAAAATGTGCATGAAAATTGTACAGCGGAAGAAAAAAAAATGCAAACTTACATAGTAAATGCATTAAATTTAGACCAGGACTATGCTGTAGTATGTCACTGCGCACGTAATAATTCAACTTAAGTAAAAAAAGTTCAGCTGGATTTTTGCCCTTTGTCTTAAATCAGATACCATCTATGTACAAAAATCAATAAATAAATACCCTACGTGATATGTGGTTCTGTTCATTGAGTTGGTAGCTTCTCAGAAATGTCACATCATCTGTAATGTAATGTTTTCCTGAAATGTTATTTGGTTACCATATGGGCCACTCCATCCTACGCTGGAGTATTTTATTTTTTTTTTCCCTCAGGAGTGATTCATTTGCTATGATATGGACCAAACCCTGACCTGGTAAGGAATGCCCCAACACCCCAAAATTAAAATAACATGAGTGTAGAGTTGTGTAATTCAATAAAATGCTTTTAGATTATTTATATTGAGTAGTTTATACATGAGGTAACTTGTGCTTTACATAATTAAAAGTACAACATAAACTAGGGATACGCCAAAATTCAATGACTTAGCCCGAACCAAAAACTGAAAATGAGAAACGCCTGACCCAAAACTGAAACACAAAAATAGATAAATAAATAAATAAATAGTCTTAACATAGCCTCACAGCAGCCAATTAACTTCAGGAGCAGACGATCGCAGTCAGTCTGTAAATGATTGGTGAAAAAGAAAATAATTGTAAACATAAGTGACTAGATAGACCATTTATTGTAATTGAGTAAACTATCAAATTGATTTCACTCCCATCCTTCTTGATATAGGTCAGCTTTTATAGAATGACACAAAGTCCACAGTTTAGTTATTGCCAGTATTTAACGATTAATGCAGAATGGACTTTTTTCTATCTAAATTTGCAACGTCCCAACTAAATTTGAATGCACCATGTGCGATAGCAACTACCGTAAACACTGGAATCTAGTGCCGTATCATACGGCAACAGTGTAATTCATTAGCAAGTGTCCTTCTCATCGTCCTTAATCAACTATTAAATGTGGTTTTCTGTTTTGTTTTGTTATTTTTTAATGTTGGTAGCTCTATAATGTGATGGCCATTAAAATGGAGTCAGGAGGACTCAAACTAGGCCAGCTTCAAAGGAAAAGCCTACCATGACTATTGCATTGTCATCCATGTACTGATGTACAGATTGGTGTGTTTATTTGAAGATGGCATTCGCAAAACAGTGTTGGTGTGGCGTGTCGTGTCCTCGAAGTTGAAGCTTGGCAGTGCTCTTTTCTCCAAATGCTGAAATTCTTTTGCGAGTGAAATTCAGACATATTCTCACTGGCTGTCATTATTGCTTCATCACAATATCCTGTTTTGAACATATGGATTTGGTTGTAGTGAGCATTTTCAGTTTTTGCTCGAAAGACAAGTTTTGCTTTCTTCGGTAGAAAAACTTTGATAGGCAAAAATGTGGTGCATACCTAATTTAAATTACTTTACGAGGGGTGGTTTTAACATGAACCTAAAAATGTTCACATTTTCGCCTGACTTCCCCTCTGCTGGCAATGTATGCTATTGTGCGCTAAACGCGGCTTCACGGTGTTTGATTTGAACCGACCGTTATTTATGTTCCCAAACGATGGAGAGCCGCAACACAAGGACGAAAGAGCCGGAGGTTGCAGACTCCCGATCCAGTCTAATGTCTCGACTTTGAAGCAGATGTATAAATAGCAACATAAGGGGCATTTTTCCATTTGCCTTGACAATATCATCAGTTTGAATGCTGAGATATCAGTGGATACATGGACTTACAAGTACACCGTCACATATTTAACCAACGATGTGTTTCACTAAGAAATGTGACGGACACGATCCACACGGATGATCAAATAAATACCTCCAGGCACTTTACTCTGATGGTAAGCTGTTAACAATGTTAACTTTGGTTGCTTCCGTTGCATACAGCGCTGCTGAGCGCAAAGCAGCACCAGCGGCATCGAGAACATGTCCACAGGCACCCTGTGTCAGTTGGCTGACCTACTTTATTCTCTGTGAGGTCTTGCCGTTCCCTCAAGAACCCCTCCACAACAAAGACAAGCATTTTGTCTTCATTAGATCCAGAAAATGTCATTGTGAGCTGTGTGGCTACAAATGATGTTAGTTTTGTTTTCTGTGTATTCATGAGGTAAATTCTAAATCAGCTAAACAAATAAACAAATGAAGACTGATGAAACTGGTTTGGGCTAATGAGCAAGCAAGCTGAGACAGAGGTGGCTCGGCACGAGGCATAAGAATTTGTGGCAATTAATGGGTGGCTGTGACACTTTGCATCCGTCTGGTGGCCCCCCATCCTTTTTTACATTCACACCATGCAGCTGTGGATTTGAATCTTTAATACATTTCAATTTAAATACAATTACAAACCATGATCAGTGATGCACTTTTAATTGCAACTAATAACTGACCATCTGCCTGACAGCCAAGGGGTACCACAGAGGCACCCCAAATGTTAA
The DNA here is from genome assembly GCF_059441005.1 of Hippichthys cyanospilos. Taxonomy (NCBI): domain Eukaryota; kingdom Metazoa; phylum Chordata; class Actinopteri; order Syngnathiformes; family Syngnathidae; genus Hippichthys; species Hippichthys cyanospilos. The sequence goes on along the minus strand of NC_142376.1, from coordinate 15,003,196 downwards.
GCAGTGCAATGAAATGCCTGTGTTAATTAAAAAGTCACATTAAAGTGACTCACCCATACCAAGGGGCTTGAGGCGTGTTGGAATGATAATTGTGACCCATGGATGTAGGCTTCTTAGCTAGTCCCAGGCGAGGGGTTAGGTTTAGTTGCGTCTGTTTTTAACTCCTGGCTCATTACTGCAGCCGGCAGGAGCAGCAACATTGTTATAAAATAGAATGGCAGGTCACAGATTGCTTTGTAAACTGTAAAAAGCATGGTGATAGCTGATTAAATCTATTATGTTTTTGTTTTTCAAATCTATTCAGTTGTTTATGACCCTACAAGGGTCTGCATTGTTGAACATTAGTTGAACAACAGAAAGTTCAATTTTAATCAAACTTAACTCGCTAGTGATGGTGGGTGTGGCTTGGTGGGGGCGCAACGGATCACTCGATTTGCAATGTTAGTGTGACTCTTTTCTTTTTTTTTCCCCACACTGTTACGATTCCAGAGGTAAGTGCTGGGCAATTAAAAAAAAGTCACATTGTGAATACTGTACTGAATATATATAATATATATGGATGAAAATATATAAGCTCCTTTTTAACTAGGTGTCTTCAGTGATGCTAACTAAATGTCCATGGCAGTGGTGGGAAAACTTTTTTGCCCCGAGACCTACTTTTTCAGCAGACAACCTCCCACAATCTACTGGAGGAAAGGGGGAGGTGGGAGACGATGGGACTCACACATTTTTGTAAGGGGTTATTTTAGATCATTGATGGGCGGCACCAGTACAGTAAATTAATAGCTCCTCTTGTTGATATGTTTGGTGATACACAGTTTAAAAAACGACTTATTAATCATAATACACATCTGGGCTGTGTTAACTGCAGTGAATGTCTGACTCGCTAAGCTTACTTAAGAATGCAGTACTTATTACTTCTCCTTTCAGGCAGAGAAGAGTAAAAAGACAGGGTGGATGTATTTACCAGGCAGTAACTATGGGACAATTTTTTGTAAATGTTTATTTAATTATGTATTTATTAATATATATATTTTTAACGATTGTTGGCCCAGAAGTGCAATGAGACAAACAGGAGAATGTGCTGCCTGTCAATCCACTGCATTAAAGTACAACAACCAAATGTTGTGCGTGGTCACAACAATATTCTAGTACTTCATATTTGGTCCCAGAGTGAGCAGCTTCCAACGTAAAAAAAGACAGTGTTCTTTTTTTCCCCCATTGGTGATTTCATGCAGTGGTTTCTAATGTTGATGAGAACATCCAACAGCCAACATTGCTGCCTTGCAGCCATGCTGGTTAGATTGTTTTTTTTTTTTTTTTTACTCTGCATGGTATATCTGTAACAATAGTGAAACAGCATCTGTTTGTTCATTCAGCACAGCTCAGTTTAATGGCTGGATACTAAAAAAATGGCAGATTCGGAAATCTGTCTGGACATCCCAACATGTAATTGGATGATGTTACAGTTCGTTACAGTCTGCTACACTGCTAACTACAACCATCTGGTGGATTATAATAACTTTCTAATCCATATTTCCCAATAATCTATTTGTAATAATTTTGACACCAGAAGGCTTTGATGTTCAACTGTTTAAAGAGCACATCCTCTTCTCAAAGTCTTAGAGATTGATGCCATTTGTGTTTTCCTTCTGTTTTTTTTTTTTTCTTTTTAGCCTCACTTCTGTTTCTGTTGGAAAAACAAGTCTCTCTATGGTTGAACCCTTTGTAGACAAACCGCTAGCTATTTGTTTGAGTCTTTGTATATGTAGGGCCCGACTTGTGTTTCAGATAAATGTCGAAAAATACAAATTTGTAAACTGGAACAGCTAGGGAAGTTAGGCAGAAAATCAGGTTTTTTTGTGATGAGAGTGCACAGCTACATTTTAGTTTTAATTTTAACTGTCATGCTGTTCGAGTAATTAGCGTGATTGAAAACTACAGCATCCATGAATGTAGACATCTCGTTACATGTGCCTTCATCAAGGCTGCACACTAGGTGGGAGAATGCTCGAGTAAATCAGCGTTCACCATAATTACCTTCGCTACACACTACAACAGCAACCATCTGCACAAACGCTTTGGACCTGCTCACAAGGTCAAAGCTGAGGGAGTCATAATGATGTTGTTTACTTCACTTCATTCTCTGTCTCTGACTGCAGCTCATTTCCTTCACATCCTCTACGACTCTTTCCAAACATTCAAGTAGGATTCAGCGGGTTGAGCTTGAAGAAAGTACAGTGAAAGGGGACTGAAGCAGCAGGAGACATGCCAGGGGGCACGTTGCTCATACATGTCTTGACGGCCACGGCCAGATGGGCCCTAAGGGGGGGAAAGGAGATGCTTGTTCTTTGAAAGCCTCCACTGTCCAGAGATGCATCCTCATGGCTGTGGAGCTTGTTATTCCCAGTAAAGGGAGGAAGAAAAAAAAGTGATGGAATCATATACCTCAATTTAAACACACAATACACATACAATGCACATTATGGATGGTCTAAGAGGAAAGCAAGAGGAAGCTTTTTTTGTTAGTTTTAAGATTTTTGTTTTATCAAGGGAATGTATTTATACTAATGCTCATACAAAAGTTAAATAAACATTTATGGCACATTGTTTATTGGTGGAATATTTATTTCAATTATTATTATTTAAACCTACAACATTTGCAAGTTAGTAATTAATTGTAAAGAATTAGACAGGTCATGTACGTAACAAACTTCATATGCAGTATAACCTGGGAATACATACTTCACAATTGAGCATTACTACAGGTTTGTAAATGTGTGCTAGCTAGTTTAAAGCCTGGAAAGTCAATATCTAAATACCAGTATCAAGCCATTCATATGAATGAAGGTGAGGATCATATGACAAAGCAGACCTGGCACAAACTATTACATCTTTCAGCATCAGTAATTTTGACAATTCCTATCATGAATAATTATCTTTCGGTCCATCAAACGCATTGACTGCACCAGAGTTGCAAATCTAGGGCACCTCCCGAGGAAAGCAACAGCGCAAATCTTGTCGCATACAAGCTATTCATCCTGTTGCCACCATCACTTTGACAAATGGCTTCAGAGACAAATGTACATACCTGCAGGTCCCATTGTAATGACACAGAAAACCACACATTGCTGAGTGATATTTTTAGACCTCTTTGCTGGGCCAAACAGAAGGATTTGTGAGTGATTGGCTATCTTAATAATGCATTGTGTGTTCTCCCGTGCTTCTAACGGGTGCAAGGCAAAACGGCTGGAATGATGGTGAACAGCTGATGAGTCGCTTTCCCGCAAAAGTATTTTCATGTTTGCGTCGCCAGAAGTGTTTTCTGGTTGTGAGGTTGACGACTCAGCTTTGAATAGGCAGGAATGAAAAATGAAGAACCATATTAATACTACAAAAGATGACTATTACAAAAGATCTCAGCAAGCATCCCCTCTAAAGTATGTGTGCATTTGCATGCATTTCTCATATTGCAGTTCATTTTCAGATGTATTGATATGTAGTGTAATGCATTTAGTAATTACGACCACAGTAGAACATACAGTACCAGTAAAAAGCTTGCATGCATCTCTTATAACACGAGCATGGTTGGTAATGTGAGTCGGTTAAAGTACAAAGCCATTTTGGTAACAACTTTAACATAAGGATATGGGCAAGGCTGCCTTTTGAGAGTCGTTAATACATCTTTAATGTTTCTGTTTGATTCGCCAGGCTAAGGGAAACGGTTCATACTGTATGTTGTCCTCGAGCTAAGGCACAAATACTAAGAGGTCTCATTGCTCTAGGACAGGCATTGCCAACAATTATCGTAATTGTAGATCTGGAGGCCAAAACTGGTCTGTATGTGAAATCCATATCAATCATGACATGGTTGAAGGGCGTATGAAACAATTTATGGATTGAGATCCAATTCAAATGTCATGTCAGGTTAATGAAGCTAATCTCATTCACAGGCATATTTCCATTATAAGTGATAGAATGTCCAAAGACAAAAAATAAAACAAAAAGACTGTGTGTAGCAATACAATATGGCCTGTAGACATGGCGTTTTTAAGAATTATCTTGGGAAAAAATGTGCATGTGCCTGCAGGAGAAACAATTCACTGGGGCTTGAGAGAGTATAAAGTTTAAAAGTTTCAAATGGTTTACACAGAACAGTCAGAATGTGTTCTGTGGTATCACAAAAATGTTACTATGCTAGTCTTGTGTGTGTTCATTACATCTAACTTACAGAAAGGTCAGGATATGTAATCTTTCAAAAAAGACAATTGCATCCTGACTGACACAAAGTTCTTAATCTTTGCAATGAACCAAATACATTGTGTTTTCAATTGTTCAAAGGAGACTTGTCCAAGTGCTCCCAAATACAACAAAGACAATATTTGTTTGAACCTTAGCAAAAAGAGCTCCGAAAAATCACAAGCATGTCTGAGTGAAAAGTGTATTAACCTTCACTTACATGAACCAAATTGTTTTTGTTGGTGATGCTGTGTGCATCTTACAGTAAGCCTTCATTCAATTATGGGTGTCTTGTTCATTAGTTACAAGACAAGAAAACAAACAATTCCTTAAAATGTTTGCTGTGATTATAATATGCTGCAATTAAAAAAAATAAGCAAGGATCAAAATGCAAACTCCAAAGACAATGTTTTTAGAGAAAATCACTCAAGTGTTCTTTAAAAAGCAAACTCGCATACCATGTAACAAATAAATATTGTGTTACCGAGGCCAAGCTAACTGTTTCTTTTGTGTTTGTTGTTTAAAAACTTTTTTTTTTTTTAGATGCATTGTATTATTGTGGTGGTGATAAATAACAATTTGGCTTCAGACATTAATTTTCTTAAACAGACTTTAACAGATGAGGTTGCAACCATGTGCCTTCTTTGTCTGAAACGGGTTCCAATTACTAGTTGCAACCTTTAGTTTACACCTTCGGGGCAAATGGTGTTATCTTGTCAATTCTTTAATAATTAGGAATTAACATTAGAGTTAGGGTCATCCTGTCTATCGCGGGTGTTATTTCGGCAGAGTTTTGCTATGACTGTCTACATTAGCCTATTTGTTGCTATCGTTAGCTGTGGCTGCACAAAACTAGGTGAATGTGTTTTCACATCTTCCTTCTGAGCTTGAACTTGCCCTCCCAACAACAAAAGGACCTCATTATGTCAAACAATGCTAGCTAAGGTATGATAGGAACGGCCTTGGTAGGCTTTTGATTTGAAGTTCCTCCAGGAATCATAGTCGCGAAAAGGCTCAACTAACATGATTATCTTTGGCTCCTGGAGTGAGTCGGCTCAGATGTGAACAACAAGGTGTTGTTTTAAAATCATGTTCATGCGGCGTTCTTCTGGAATGAAGTTCAAACTGTCAATTCAGGGTGCAAGAAAAAAACAAACAAAAAACAAACAAGTGATGATGGGCTGTCTTTTTTTTTTTGATTGACATTTTTCCCCATTTATTTATTTATTTATTTTGTGCAATGTCATGCGGGTGACCAACAATAGCGAAGCGGTCGACCAGTGGACCACGGGCAACACATTGAGCAACCCTAATAAAGAGTGTGTAATTCACCTACTATGCATCCGTTTTATAAAGTGGGAGGAAATTAGAGTACCCAGACAAAACCCACATCAGCACAAGAAGAACATGCAAACTCCATACCAAAAGGCCAGAGCCCAGAATAAAACCCACAACCTCTGCAATGTGAGACAAATAATATGCAAACCATCTCCCAACATACTGTACATATTTTGTTTTCAGAAGACAGAAAGTTTTGTGTAAACACCTGTTGATATTTGGAACTGTATAAAATTCTTTACAGCTTAACTCAGGTCCGAGTTGTAGCAAAGTAAAAAGAGCCCCAAAGCATGATGCTGTCATGACCATTTTTTACTGCCGCCATAGTTATTTTTCAGGTGATAAGGAGTGTTGTGTTTGTACAGAAATACAAAACACTAAAATAGTGTTAAGAAGTACAGTATGGCTCTTTTTTTTTTAATCTGACAATATATTTTTCAAATGCGGATGGGATATTTCAGATAAGGATTTGCTAAACCCAACCAGGCTTGAATGCTTTTCTTTGTAAAATGTCTTCCATTTTGCCAACTCCACCAAAGCCCAGATGTATAAAGAAGATGGGATATTGTTGTCGCATGCATTAAAAAGCCAGAATTGCCAGAAAGCTATTCAATGTTGCTATCTGCCTCTTGGCAGCCTCCCTAACCAGTTTGTTCAGTCTTTTCAGCACGTTTGAAAAAAACAAACAGTTCTTGGAAATGTCAGTGTGTGTGCTATAATTCCACGACTTGATGATGGACGTTCAATGTGTTCCAATGTATACATTAGAAATTCTTCTGTACTCTTCTTCCTATAAAGCTTTGACTCTGTGAGTCATGGCTGATAATGAAACTCACTACAACTATGACAGGGAAAGCTTACTTGAAATTCATAGCTTTGTCTAATTTTAATCAGATGTACAATAAATGATTGCAGGTTGGTGTTAACTTCCATTTATCAAATATTTAGTTAAGTCTGAAAAAGTCACTTGTTAGATTTAAGAGAAATGCATACTTTAACAACCATTTTTTTTTTTTTTATACGTATTATACGACATGGAGATTTAAAAAAAAGTTTGGAAATTATTTACTGTACATTGTTTTTATACTCCACTTGTTTCCCCTCTAGAAACATTACAATTTAGATCTATCTCTCCACATAAATGTTGATTAGAAACAGGGTTAAGGTTAGGGTGTTCGAGAAAGTAGAAAGAACTTTTTTTCTTTTTGTGGTTGATGTGCTATTAAGCAATGCCTGCAATCTAGTGGTGAACTGTGTTATTTTAACTTAAAAGTGATCTGTTTAATAATTCTTCATTAAATCTTTGACATAAGCTAGTCCTGACCAAAATTGATGCCCAAAAATAAAACTATGCATCATACATGGTCTTTATTTGCTTCAGAAAAATAGTCACTGATGTACATGTAGGTACTAAACAGCCCGATGTCAAGAATGCATACAAGATTTAACGGGAAACAAGTACTGCTCTTTGCATTCCCTTCACCTGCAATAATGGCAACAAGGGCGACAAGAGCACAGAAGGAGAGTGTGTCAAGGAGCATGTTGTCTGTGGTACTCCATGCATCATCCTGTTAGCCTGGCGAATACAACATGCTAATACCCTGAGGAAAACACTTAGAAAGGGACACGTGTGGAAGAATGAAAAATTCAATATCCGGGAGTCACATTGTGAGACTACACAGCTGCACATGGCCACAGTCATGCTAACAATGGACAAACATGACAGATGAAGCACAGAATAATTAAAATTCTCTGGAAATATTAATAACAAAAGCGGACCTGTCAGAACAGGATCTGATGTCTGCCCGCTGAGGAGGAAAAAAAAAAAAAAAAACTGGGCTGTGTTGGCAGCTGTTGACAACTTGGTAGAGCCTAACACATTGGTGTGTATGTGTATGCGTGCGTGTGTGTGTGAGCGTACAACGGGGAAGTTTTCTGCTGTCAAAGCTATGGAAGCTTGGAAGAGTGGAGGAAAAAAAATGCACCGCCAGATAATGTCACTCAGTCTTTGTATATAGGAGGGGCTGCTTCAGGACTGGCTGGAATATATGAATACAATTGTGTTCCACTAAAGCACTGTAGTGAGTGAAAGAACAATAAGATACCTGTCCCCCATCACACACACACATCATCTCTCAGTAATGAACAATAATACTAGGCACAGTATGTTGGAAGGCAGCTCTGGACGAACCCTTTATCAAGCGGATATTAGTTGATCAAAATCCAGGACAGCACACGATGTTCCTCTAGATTGATTTTACATGTTATGATTGACATCATTGGGACAAATACACCAAATTTTGGAAGCAACGATAAAAATGAGGCGCCTGAGTTTTAATATCAAGTGATTGAATTAATTATATATAACACAATGTAAAAACTGAGTTAATTGTGTGTTTTTGTTTGGCTTTGGCAAAGATGACAAAAAGTAAGCAATTTGAGTTACAAACTAGGAATAGACAACCATTGCTGAAAAGGTGCTCACACGTTAATACATTCTCTTGACAATTTTAAGAATCGCAAACACAGTTGATATCCTTACCAGATTTTAAATTGTTTTAGTAGTGAGTGTTAATTCACGTTTGTAATCAGAATTAAAATATGTACTTCATGTATCATGTGGGTGAAAAAGGTACTGTTGATGATAGGGTATTTTGAAAGGGATGGGTCAGTTCCTTGGCCAGATATCACTTACTTGAACTTTGATTGACATTTATTGTGTTTTGTTAAAGGTGAAATGTGTCAAAACAAAAAGATGTAGTATTATTAACTCAAAGAATTATATTCATGTTGCAATTGCTACCATTGATGGCATTTTACCACAATGTAAATGGTAAGTAGTGCTTTCATAGTCTTCAAACTCCTCGTGCCTGTACAGAAGGAAAACACATGTTTGCAGTTGACAGCATAAATACATACTGCCAGTGGTTGGTAGTACCACACAACCATATAAACAAATATTAAGTATTTATCCAGGTGGGCAGTTTATCAATACGGTGGCGATACAAATGCTGAAAACCAGTGTGTTTTGTTTTTCCCTCATGGACACTTGATTATCACGCATTGTTTGAATTTGGAGGATTATACAATTTTATGCTAGTGTTTTATATATATATATATATATATATATATATATATATATATATATATATATATATATATATATATATATATATTTATAGTGGCTGGAACGTAATTGGGCTGCCATGTATGCTTATTGTCACTGTCAAAGCACAACCAGGTGCCGCGAGTGGCAAAGTGATAGCCATTTCTTCACTTCTTTATGAAAATTAATCGTTTCACACCCACAGTAAATGATATGCCACATTTGTTTATGGGCTTGAAGTGAATTGATAGTGAGGAAAACAGGTAACAGGAGCAAGGAGTGTGGCTACTGACCCGTGCACGACTCGAAGTGCATTTGCATTCATTAGTTCAATCAGGGAGCTTTCCAAGCTCTCTCCATCATAAATGATAGATGTAGGAGGAGGCTGAATAGCCACTGAGACTCACAGAATAGATATATTTTACTGAATACATTATTCATGTGACTTTCATACTGAAAAACAACGTCTGATGAGTTCTTGAGGAGAAGCTGGGATAAAGATTATGCAAATGTTGATCACCCATAATTGAGGATAATTGCAGTGCATATGTTTGTGAAGCTCTTAGCAGCCATTACTCCATCCCTCAAATTGTGTCGTGGCACACAAGAGGGGTGGCTCACTTCAAGGCACCTGTTCAAGGGGCATGATTGAGGAACAACACATAGGCAATGAACACAAGAGGGTGGCCAACAGAAAAGAACAGTTAAAATGTTTTAGCGGCATTGTTTTTCTTACACTCAATATATTTGGGATGAAATTTGGCAAATTTTGGCCCCCCACTTTCCGTCACATCCCAGCCTAAGGCTGTCTGACAGATAGGAGGTTCTACACTTGCACAGCAGTGTGGTAGCAATTTCATTAATATGTTACCAGCTTTGACCAACAAGGCTGCGAGAAAAATTGGCATCTGTTGGACTCACCAGGACCCAGTATGGCTGTCAATGTGTTCCTTGATGATTCAAGCAACTGTAGCAGATGCTTCTAATGGTGTGATTGGCGGGAGTGTCTTCTGTAAAATTAGTAGCTATTTGGTAGGGGAGCAAATTCACTTGTTTAAAGGCTACATTTCCTACTAATGAATATTATGAATATCATTTTCCTGAGCCCCAACATCATTGAAAAGACAGCTTTTGTGAGCAACGTTCACATTTTTAGGGTACTATACAGTATTGTCTATGTCTGCCATCACACCAATCAGCCTCAGGCCACTATAACAATATAAAAAGGCTGGACCAAAAAATAACCAGTAATGCAAGTAAGGCAATATTTAGTAACACATTACACAAACGAACTCCTTACGACAGGGGTGTCATAACACGGTCCTCAAGGTCCTTCATGTTTTCCGGGTTTCTTTCCCTGACACACCTGATTCAATGATCGCTTCATCAATAAGCTCAGCAGAAGCCTTATAATGATCCCGATCATTTGAAGCAGGTACGTCGGGAAAGAAACCTGCAAAACATGCAGTATACCGGCCCTCAAGGCCTGCATTAGGACACTCCTGCCATACTATTTCCAGACTGGAAATAAAACTTAGACCAGCAGGTTATCAAATTAAATGTGTCCAAATGTATAAACAGTATGGTAAACATATACACACGTTCAGTTTCAGGGATTGACACAACATATGCACAATGTCACATTTTCAGCAACTGAACAACATGCATTTTTGCTCAGGGCAGGATGAGGGGGGAAAAAAAAGTTATCACCACACTGCTTCAGTTTCCATATAATCAATAGTCTTAATATAGAACCAAATAATGATTCTAATCCAAACTACTGAACCCCATAGCAAAAGGAGAGCGGAGTGGCCTGAGGCACCAAAACACTGAATAATACACAGCAAAAATCAATATGTGTTTCCAAACCAGACATGCCCGATTATCCCCTCTGCACTGCTAAGAGCTGAAGTGACATAAGAGTTAACAAGGTCATATTAGATGCTGTATGGCTACCATTTAACAAAGTCATAGACTCTCTGCTGTGTCCACCAGGAGTAATTAAAAAACAAAAAATGGAGAAATGAACATGACACAATTGTTAATTTACCAATTGAAAATGCAAACATGTTTTTCTTTGAAGTGGCCTTATTAACATCTCATGGTGTCCTCACAGTCAAAGATAGTGTGTGGAAGCACATAGGAAACCAAGGTTATGTTCTACACACCAAAATCAATCAGCTGTTATAACTAGTTGGAATCCAATGGAAAATACAGCTTTTTTCTTTTCTTTTTTTTTTAAGTCATCAAACGTCACCCTTTCCATTCAATGCCATGTTCAGGTTTTGGTTGTGAACATGAAAAGACAGATCCTGTGAGGTGAGTGCCTTTATGATTGTACAAATGATAAGCGTAATCCCAAAAGAACAAGTGAACACATTCAAAATGCCCTTGTTCTGATGGCTTTGTTGAGCTTCTGGTATCCTCAGAAGATCTGTGAGCACCACAGACTCCCCACGAGTTCATGGAATAATCACTGCTTTACAATATGTTTAGTACAATGTGAACAAAGATGTCTTCTCAGTAATAGAGACATAGCAAGGTAGATAGAAAAGAAACAGGTCCCATGTCTTCCGTCTAACTAGGCTATGTACAAATCCATGGAGGTTTTATCGGCAGGGTAGACTGGAAACATGATATACGTTCATAAATGGATTGTCATGAAGTAAAGCTTGAGTTAAATTGCCACAAAGCATCATCACCATCTCTTGTCACTATCGAACCACTGGCGCTTTTTCTGCTACTTGTACATGCATGTGGTCTTCTTGATACTTGCCGGTTATTTGTATTAATGCACTACTTCAATTTTAATTCAGCATATGACATGAATTCAATTCTTTTTTTAATCAAACTGACTGTGTATGCAACCTCAGGCCTTGCCCAATGTGATGTTGCGTCATTCTCTCTCACGCTACAGAGTATGACAAGTGTGAAAAGACATATGCATTACTAACTATAATAACCAAACATCAAGCAAAAACAAAGCACTTAATGAAAAAGACCATTTTACATGTTGTGCAAATGTCATAATTGACAAAGTTTGTATTTGGGATTTGGTGATTATTTTGTCATGTATTTTATATAACATAACATGTTAAACTATTACATCTACCTGAAAAGCTTAACAATAATTATGCAGAGGCTTGAATTATATCCAGATCTGAATGTAAACAAGGCAGCAAATTATTGGATTATAGATTAATTTAAAATCTTAATGCACCAATTTTTAAAATAAACAATGTCTCATATGGTCATCCGCCTATAACTTTTGATAAATTATTATAAGACTATTTCATGAAAATACAGCCACTGGGGTCAAATTCAATGAAGGAAAGAGATGGAGGCCCGCATCAGTTTGCAGAATCAAAGCGTGTCTACTTATTGTTTCTTGCTCAAAGGGATTGTCCTTTCTTTTTTTGCCAAAAAGATACAAAACAACAGATGATTTTTTTTTTCTTGTCTCACAATAAGTTTGTTTGTAATGTAGACTTAAATGCCTAGTTTGCTCAATTTTTCATGGCTTCTATTGTCTGTATTTTTAAGAAAACATGTCTTCTCTGCATTGCACTCTTCTCTTAAGCCTGACCCACTGGTTTTCAATTGGATTGAGGTCTGGGCATAAAGATGGCCAATGGAGAAGCTTGATTCATTCTGGTAAACTATATTTACAATTATCAGAATGAGAGGAGAAGCAGCAAAAAAAAAAAAAATTAATAAAATATGTTAGGGCTTTTAGCACATTTTAACCGGGGAAGAAAATAATTATGGAGGGGACTGTAAATTTCTTTCAAAGCCACTGTAACCCTCTGAGAAAAAGTGGTAAGATGTGGCCAGCAACAAAAATGAGTTTGACACCCCTGGAAAATAATTTGAGAAAATGGAAGTCATGTGGACCTAGAACTGTGGAACAACTTGACATGGAAAGAACACACCTTTTTTGTGACTCAGGCTATGAGTGATATTAAAAAAAGCTTCAGTAACATAATGTGATATTTTATAAAAGGATGTGTTACAAAAGCAGCATGTTCATTATACTATATCTCATCGTGCCAATATGTTCCTACCAAGATTAACAAAAAATTTGAACACAGGCCTCTATTTCCATCACTTTTATTGAAGAACAATCCCCTTGATACATGCCTAGGTGGTACAGTACTTTTGTTTAAAAGTGAAAAAAATAGAGAAATACTATGATGCAACTGTTAAATATTCACCATCCACATGATAGAGAGGAAGTTCATGCTGAGATGCATGAATGTCCATCCATCCCTTTTCTAAAGCTGTGGCTAGGGTCATAATCTTGCTGGTGCCTATCCCAGCCGTCTACTGGCAATAGGCGGGGGACACCCAGAACTAGTTGCCAGCTAATTGCAGGCCACAGAGTAAAAATCAGTCATGCACCCAATCACACATAAGTACAATTTAAAGTGTCCGATACACCTATCATGCATGTTTTTTGAGTGTGGGAGGAAGTGGAGTGGTCGTGGAAAACCCACGCGGGCTTACGGAGAACATGCAATCCCCACACAGGAAGGCCGCAGTGTACTGGATTTGAGCACGGGACTCTGAACTGTGAGGCGAATGTGCAATTAAATAAATGGGGAAAACAAAACAAAACAAAAAAAAGGTTAACACAGTTGTCCAACTCTTAGCTCGGGGTCCATCATACCACATCATTTGATGTGGCCAATGAAATTTAAGACTTCCATGAGACTTACTAAAATATTTGGCAAAACGTCACAGTCATTTGTAATTAAATAATAACGTTGATACCATTTCAATGCATAAAAATGGTATGCCCTAAAGCTCGGTTTACGCTTGATACGTGAATGCTCCGCATGGAAATGAGACGGACGGAATCTTGCATGGACACTTTTTGTAATATTTTATACTCAGTGCGGCTTTCCCCTTCCAATCAGGTGATATTCTCCCATACTATAGGCTAGGGCTGCACAATTAATGGAATTTTAATCGGAATCACAATATTGGCTGACACGATTAATTAAGATGATCCTCGGCCATATTAACATTTAAAAAGCCGACTACCGCACATGTCAATTCGAGCACTTTCAGTCATCCTACCACTAGGGGGCAAACACAAGGTTAAAACTTCATTAAGTTAAGAAATAGCAAGCGGGCAAATCCTGCAGCAATGTCAAGAAGAGTGGCATCTTTAGCAGCAGCCTCAACTGAGAAAGAGTGGGACGCTTTGTTGGGAGCAGAAAGTACGGCAGCATCTGCAGGTGAGGACCTAGTGCCTCATAAGGGATCAACGTCTACCGCGTGGAGGTTTTTTGGATTAAAAGAAAGTGTTGTTGATAAAAAAACAAGTTATATCCAAAGACTGCCACAGAGTTGTGTTGAGTTGCCAAACAGCAACACAACTAACGTATTCAATCACCTGAAAAAAACACCACAAACCCAAATATGATGAATGCCTCGCTAAAGATCACGCTGGTCCACTAAATCCCCAGCAGAGACAACCATAACAGCAATGCTGCATCGGGCGACACCGTATTCATCGACCTCTAAAAGGCACAATGACATAACGGATGCAATAGTGTTTTAAGACATGTCCAATGAATATGGTGAGCAGCAAATGCTTCATAAAGATGGTTGATATCCTCGACAACACTTACCTGTTGTTTTTTTTAAACTCCTCATCCCTCCTCAACATGTGTGCTCAATGGCAGTTGTTTACTGTATTTAGGTCACAGTAGTAAATTTTAGCCGAATCATAAAGGTGTTTGTCGGGGCAATAGTTAAGCAATAGTTTGTCCGCCATGTTTTCTGCACTGCTCTTTTGCACGGGAAAGATATTAAGGAAAGGTACGTGCCTAGGAACGTGGCTGCCAAAATGACATTTTGATGCGTGGAGCAGCGCTGACCTAGTCAAACATAAATGGAGCCTTACTGTCATCAATTCCAAATGATGAAAAAGCATTTCATAATCATCCAAAAGTCCGAAAGCCAACAAGTCATGCTGGAAAATAGTTTAGTCTCATATTAAGCATGTACTTTCTTCTTTCAGTGATTTGCTTCTAAATGATCATGAGAATGTGCTGGACGGTGACACAGAAGTGCCCTGAAAGCTCACAGAAGTAAAGCCACATAGTTTGAGAACAAGACAGATGCACGCATTTTTGATGTTGAACATTTTTAGGCTCTCTCAAATGTGCTGGTGTTGAGGACATCTTCATGCATTGACAATTTGGTGGCACCCTTAATTATTTAGTTTGTGGTGAGAGTAAGTCAGAGATATTTGGGCATTTTAAAAAGTTTAGTCATCTACAGGAAGCTTTGCAAGAGAGTGACTATAAGCCACGATTTAAATTAGATGATGGAAGAATGGATGCATTATACTTTGGAAATATGGCAATGAAATGCTTTTTCAAGTTACGAATGTAAGAGAAATAAATATATTATTTAATGGATGATGAGACGAAAAAAGGTATTTGATGTTCACCACATTCATTTTAAGAAGCGAAATGCCAAATAGTGTACTGTATACAGTAAAACAATTTTCTATAATGCTTGCCGTCAATAGAGTCGTGTGAAGAAAATCCAGGCTGAGTTTAGGAAGAGACTTACACCATGGACTGTGACTAAACGGTGACACAGTTTGTGACTAAACTGAGATTTTGGTATGAATACTTTTTGTCATTTTGTTTGGAGGTCAACAATTAGGTTTTTCTTACACAAAATGGATGCTTTGGCTCCAAAGGTTGGAAAACAACTGATCTTATGATTACTTTTATTAATAAAAGCTCAAAGCTCAAAACTCTCACATGACATGCATAGATTAAGATTTGTCATAATTCACAACGAATATGGATAGATTAATAACTGTGTATTATTAAATTCTACCTGAGGATAATTATGCGTAAATGAGTTCAGCTCATGCATGAAGTACTTCATCGTTCATGCGGCAAGAACACACAGCCATCATCTGTTTGACTATAAACACAACCATGCTGGATTTCAAATGAAACGAACAAGATGTGCTTTGAATTGCAGGCTCATATTTCATTTGTAGGGTACTTTGAAAAAAGCTCACCACAACAGGAATTTTAAAAGTGAGTTGGGCTACAATTCGAAGACAAACACAAAAAGTCATGAACCTAGCCATTTAAAGTCATTTGTAATTCCAACATCTGTTTTATGTACCGGACATCTTTTGTTGCTGCTGCTATTCCTGAGCAAGCTCTGCATTGGTGGTGGTGTGATATATAAACTATTGGTAGCACCACAATGGCTGACGAGTCTCTGAGGTTGCAATATGATTGGCTGATGTGCCGCTGTAACCATACAGGCCACCCACATACAGTACATGCAGCCGTTTCAAAGTGAAACTGGTGAACCCAGTAGTTTTAATGTTTTAAAGAAATCCTTCCATCCTTAGTCATTATGCAATTTCCAAATTTCCAAATAAGCCACAGCAAAATGATGAAGGATCCACACACTTGAGTTGTGGGAAGCAAACTTTTGTTTGAGCCTATTCATTGGAGTCAGTAAGCACATAACCCACTAGACACATGCCTACTCCATCCAGGAAGGTCAAAAGACCAATTTTGAACACCAAACCACTCATGCTGGTTGCTAACCATGAATCTGCCATATGGCCTAATCAGAAACATTCTACTGTGCTACAGTTTGTATTCCATTGCTAAAATAATGGAAGCATACGGCCAATTAATCAAACACTTGTTTACCGTGGTGAAGACCCTCCGCATTCATTAGTCTGCCCAAACAGTGCTCCACGGAGCTGGAGACAACCGCAGGAGAGAGGATCTATCCATACGCCATGGGTGACATCCAGAGATTTACGAGTCACCGCGTGCCATGTGCCAAATTTCCCATCCCCATAAGACAATAAATGCTTGATTATCATTTTAATTTGCTTCTTTTGTTTCTACTAATGAATGACAGCAGCATCCGCCGCATAATAACGAGCAAACTGCAGTAATGCCCGCAATGGCAGTGTCCAATCACCTGGTTTCACATGCTAATGATGGAGATGATTTGTATTCCTTGTTTCAGACCAAGCCGGAGGGAAGAATCCAGTTCAGCAACAGAAAGCATGTTTATACTGTGGAGTAATCAAAGCTTTTGTGTTTCTTCCAATGATTAATGGACCTATTAATGCGGTGAATATTTATTGGAATGTCTGCAAAATGAATAAAGCATGGCTAGATGTATGGCAGTGACAGAAATTCGAGAGTAAAATCTTTACAAATCCAAACAATTACCGGGATGTAATGAGTAAAGGGAGCATTGCACGGGGCATGAAAGGATGTTCCTTTTCTGTAGAGCAAGAAATGAAATGTGCCATTCTTGTCACTGGGCCAGTTGCATTGATGATAATTTTCCACAGCCCATTTCCCCACTTAGCCATCGAAGCAGCACAAAGGCAAGAATCGAGAAGGTGCAAATTATCGAGTACATGCAGTGCAGTGAGAAAGCGATGAGAAAAGCAGCACTCTCACACTTTAATAAGTTCCTATTTGCAGAACTCGGCATTCTCTTTTGACTAAACAATGTAGGCTAAGTCTTTGTGTGAATAATGAATTATTCAGGTCGGAGGTAAGTGGGATCAGTTCTTTGCATGCAGTGGGAGATTAGCCACTAGTGCCCTCTGTGACAGATGGGGGCCTGTGAGACTGATGCAACACAGGCACAACAGAATATCAGGTGTCACCTCATTATACACTTCATAGACTTTTTCCAACTTTTTTTTTTTTTTTTTTATCTGATCAGAGAACTGCTTGCTCACATTGAATTATATCTGAAAGTAACATATTAGACACAATTAGAGCCTAGCAAGTACTGTATGTGCCTTAGTATACTTTATTTAATCCACCTCAGCCATCCTTATTTCAAAAGACAAATGTTTGAAGCTGCCATAAAAATAATTGTAGAATTATTCTGATAAGCTTTAGTAGCTCTAATATGATACCTGAGATAGAAAGGGTCTTCAATACATATCTTTAACACTCAAAGAGCCACTTTGACTTGCTTTCCACAGAAAAGACAGCACTGGGAAACAACGCTTCATCTTTCATGGTCTCGGTTCTTTGCATTTTTTTTTTTCCAAAGGACTGTCACCTCACAGCAGCGCATATGCACTGCAACACACCCATGCTCGGTCCTAACATGGAGTCTGAAGCAATCTAACAGCCCTATTACACGCTCTTGTTTGAGTGAATGCACTTTTTCTTAAAACTAAACCGCTACTTTTCTACATCTGGCACTATACAAGGGCGTCAGGCAAAAACTCTGCCAAACTCACGCCGCCGTGCGCTATCATCTGACAAACGTGCAGAATTTACCATGCATGTGGAAAAGGGTAGCGCACTCCGTGCTGCAGCGTGAATTGAAAGTTTGGAGCCTCATTACTCACTGATAGCACTTTGCTATGTATTGAAAAACAAATCTAAGTTTTATGCCAAAAGAGACCGTTCAACCTTCATCAATGGGAAGTGAAAGAAAAGTACGGAGGGTTTCATTAAACAT